>NC_059194.1:9468908-9768908 GCF_020615455.1 Coregonus clupeaformis | reverse complement strand
ATTGAATAAAACTTAAAACAAATAATGGTCAACACTAACAAAGATAAAATACTTTTAGTTGCATTCCTAGCTCTCTGTGGGGCTTCATTCTGTTATTACAATTCATAGCTGACTTAAGTGACTAACAATGGGTGTTTTCACTCAGCCGTAAAGATTCACATTGTGATATACTGTATGTGAAACAGTAGTGAGTGCAGCACTCCGTATGGTTGAACAGACTAATATGTTCACATTCTATAGTCCAACCTACACGGTAAACATATGTATGGAGTTCCTTCCAGGTATTGTTCAGGTCATCGTCACGTTCTGACTAGGGGTCAAAGACACAGCGCATAGTTGTTCTCTCTTAAGACCTCAGGGCTAAATACAGGGATTTCTATCTTTCTGTTGATCTTCAGTGAGAGCAATTTAAAGTCTATGCTGGTACAGTAATCTCACACAGGGGTGTTACAAAGACCTGCGTGTGTGTGTGTGTGTGTAATGCTTGAGTCACCCGTGCCCAAAGGCAAAGGGGTCCTCCATTAGCGTTTGAAGTCACACTAGATTTGTGAGACACATGCGAATGGTGAGAAGCTCATGCTCTTTGAGGATTCCTGACTATGTTTAAGCCACCTGTTTCTCAGATGTTTTGTCTTCTCACCTGGAGTCTTCCTTTCTTGTATTTTGCTATGGTAGTCCCATCTTTTAAGCTGTATAGAACAACCAGACAGACAGACACACAGACACACACACACACACACACACACACACACACACACACACACCCCGTCACCACCACCCACTCTGCCCTGTGGCAGTCAACAGATAGTATCACCTCTAATATCATGTTCCAAGTCAAATTTGTTTGCCACATGCTTCGTAAACAACAGGTGTAGACTAACAGTGAAATGCTTACTTATGGGGCCTTCCCAACAATGCAGAGAGAAAGAAAATTGAGAAATAAAGAAAAGTAAAACACGTAATAATAAAAGTAATAATAGATACACAATGAGTAATGATAACTTGGCTATATACACAGGTTACCAGTACCGAGTCGATGTGCAGGGGTACGAGGGAATTTAGGTAGATATGTACATATACATACTGGCCCCCCGTGTAGCTCAGTTGGTAGAGCATGGCGTTTGCAACGCCAGGGTTGTGGGTTCGATTCCCACGGGGGGCCAGTATGAAAATGTATGCACTCACTAACTGTAAGTCGCTCTGGATAAGAGCGTCTGCTAAATGACTAAAATGTACAAATGAATAGAGTGACAGATAGTAAACAGTAGCAGCAGCGTATGTGATGAGTCAAAAAAGTTAGTGCAAAAAGGGTCAATACAGATAGTCCGGGTAGCTATTTGGTTAACTATTTAGCAGTCTTATGGCTTGGGGGTAGAAGCTGTTCAGGGTCCTGTTAGTTCCAGACGTGGTGCATCGGTACCACTTGCCGTGCGGTAACAGAGAGAACAGTCTATGAATTGGATGGTTGGAGTCTTTGGCAATTTTTAGGGCCTTCCTCTGACACTGCCTGGTATAGGGTGCTCGGCCCCAGTGATGTACTGTAGCGCCTTGTGGTTGGCTGCCAAGTAGTTTCCATACCAAGCAGTGATGAAGCTAGTCAAGATGCTCTCAATAGTGCAGTTGTAGAACTTCTTGAGAATCTGAGGGCCTATGCCAAATCTTTTCAGCCTCCTGAGGGAGAAGAGGCGTTGTCGTGCCTCTTCACGACTATGTTGGTGAGTTTGGACCATGATAGATCCTTAGTGATATCGACACCAAGGAACTTGAAGCTTTCGGCCCGCTCCACTACAGCCACGTCGATGTGAATGGAGGCGTGCTCGGCCCTCCGTTTCCTGTATTCCACGATCAGCTCCTTTGTCTTGCTGACGTTGAGGGAGAGGTTGTTTTCCTGGCACCACACTGCCAGGTCTCTGACCTCCTCCCTGTAGGCTGTCTCATTGTCGTCGGTGATCAGGCCTACCACCGTCGTGTCGTCAGCAAACTGAATAATGGTGTTGGAGTCATGCACGTCCATGTAGTCGTGGGGGGATCAGGGACTACAGGAGTACAGATTTGCCAAATGGAGGGCGAGTGAGAGCTTTGTATGCATCTCTGTGTGTGGAATAAAGGTGATCTAGAGTTTTTTGCCTCTAGTTGTACAGGTGACATGCTGGTAGAAATGAGATAAGACGGATTTCAGTTTTCCTGCATTAAAATCACTGGCCACTAGGAGCGCCGCCTCTGGATGTGCATTTTCTTGTTTGCTTATGGCCCTACACAGCTCGTTGAGTGCGGTCTTAGCACCAGCATTGGTTTGTGGTGGTAAATAGACGGCTACAAAAAATATAGATGAAAACTCTCTTGGTAAATAGTGTGGTCTACAGCTTATCATGAGGTATTCTAACTCAGCCGAGCAGAACCTTGAGACCTTAATATTAGAGATTGTGCAACAGCTGTTGTTAACAAAGAGACACACACCACCTCCCTTGAGCTTACCGACGCTGCCGTTCTGTCCTGCCGATACATAGAAAAACCAGCTAGAATATTATCCATATCCTTGTTCAGCTAAGTTTCTGAGAAACAAAGGATTGTACAGTTCTTCAGGTCCCGTTGATAGGATAGTCTCGAATGGAGCGTGTCGTTTCTTCTCCAGTGATTGTACATTCGCCAATAGAACAGAGGGTAGAGGCAGATTATTTTCTTGTCGCCGTAGTTTCATCAGGGTACCCGCACGTCCGCGTCTATATCGCTGTCTCTTTCTCTTATGAGTGTCAGGGAGTAGGGCCTGGTCCGGGGTGAGCAGTATGTTCTGCGCCGCTGACTCATTGAAGTAGAAATCTGTCTTTCATCCTGATAGACACAATGCAAAGGTGTGTGTATGTGTGTGTGTAGTAGTGATGCGCAGGTTGACTTGGTTTTATCCACGTGGCGGGTGGGTTTAGGGACATCAAATATTGTGTAGATGAAGGGCGGGTGGGTTGAATAAAGAGAAAACAATACCTTAAAAAATCCATAAATTTATCATTCTTGTGCAATTTATATCTATAGGCTACATTGAGGTTTTTCTTTCATTATATTAGGCTATTTGGCATTAGTGCGTAAGCCTAAACTTTAGGGCCTAATTGGACGCGCGCCAAATAGCCTACACGCCAATCGCCAAACGCTTTTGTGAACGGGCAGAAAAAGTTAACGTCTTCCACAGAGGCAAAAAGGACAATGTCCGTTTTTAATTCAATAAAAGAAAAGCTGCAAAATGGTTGAAAATAAAGAGAGGGCCAGAAAAGTAATGTTTGGGAAATATTTGGTGAAGTGGTAAAAGAGGATGATAGCAGTGCTGGTTATGTTATGTGTGATGATTGTGAGGCGCTATACAAATTCGACAGTCACATGATGGGGACTTCAAATAGGTCTATGGCATGTCAAGGGAACTGTAGCCCAGGGGTTCCCAAACTTTTTCACTCGGGACCCCCCTTCCACCATTGGGGAACATCCCGCGCCACATCTATTACTATGGACACAAGCACTGTTCATGTCACAAACTGTTCATGTTTTGGGGGGTGATCCAATTGACATTTTAGTCATTTAGCAGACGCTCTTATCCAAAGCGACTTACAATTAGTGAGTGCATACATTTTTCATACTGGCCCCCCGTGGGAGAGAATTTTGCATGTTTAAAGCTTATTTCCTGCAATGATACACATTCTGTCATGGGGTGAAAATAACATTTAGCAGTTTTAAAGCTAATTTTCTTCCAATTCTATACATTTTGCTATGTATAATGTGTGATATTTGAGTGACAAAAACATTACAACAATATCTATGGGCTAAAAAACCTAAATAATTTTTTTTTAGCTGACATGGGCTAGTTGATCTGGACATTTCTGACAAGTTATAAATAGCTCTCTAAGCTCTCTGACAAAAGGAACTGAAATTTCACTACCCAATTTCGAAATTGCACCTTGTGCATTCTACTATTACAACTTTCAAAAGTACGTTTAAAGCCGGACTGAGTTCCTTAAAAAAAAAAAATATTACCGCGCCCCCGCTGCCGACTCCTCACGCGCCCCACCGTTTGGGAACCACTGCTGTAACCTACTGTTCAGAGGGGTTAAATCACGTGTCAAACACATTCCACGGAGGGCCGAGTGTCTGCAGGTTTTTGCTCCACCCTTGTACTTGATTGATGAATTAAGTTCACTAATTAGTAAGGAATTCCCTTCTCCTGGTTGTCTATGGAATGAGTTTGAAACCCCTGGGTTAATTGGAAACTGAAATCTGGACACTGACTGTAGGTCTATAACACGTCAAACTCATTACACGGAGGGCCGTTTCTCTGCGGGTTTTTGCTCCACCTTTGTACTTGATTGATGAATTAAGGTTGCTTATTAGTAAAGAACTCCCCTCACCTGGTTGTCTAGGCCCTCCATAGAATGAGTTGGACACCCCTGGTCTAGAACCTCTCACATAGCCTTAACATGAACTCCTGCAGAATTAAGCATTTCTTGCTGTAAAATTATACACCAAATGTAGGCAACATTTTGACTCGGGAACAGGAGTGGAGATATAGGATTTCTTTCTTTCAGCATCTTGAATGCGAATGCGCAGTTAGATACCATCCGTAGAGGTGCTATCTTTATCAGCATCATAAAAGCTGATAGTATTTCAACTACATAAAATATGCATCCAAGCCGAACTGAAATCTTGTCAGCAACATGTTGGATCGTTTTCACAGCTTTCTATTTCCTTACAACCGGTCAAACAGATGTCATTAGGACATTTTGCACAGAAAATGTTTTCACTTTTTTGAGAGGTATAGCATTTTCTCCCCAGTCCCTAAACACCTTTGCTCCACGAAAGGAGCAGAGATGACAGAGAGAACTTTACCAATGTCAACTAGATTGAAGCATTCATTCCATCGATTTATGACATTATGCTGGTGAGCAAGGGTTTATTGAGTCTTCTAGGGCAACATACAGTGCATTCGGAAAGTATTCAGACCCCTTGACTTTTTCCACATTTTGTTACGTTACAGCCTTATTCTAAAATTGATTACATTGTTTCCCCCCCCCTCATCAATATACACACAATACCCCCTAATGACAAATCCAAAACAGGCTTTTAGAAATGTTTGCAAATTTATAAAAAATAAACTGAAATATCACATTTACATAAGTATTCAGACCCTTTAGTCAATACTTTGTTGCGGCAGCGATTACAGCCTTGAGTCTTCTTGGGTATGACGCTACAAGCTTGGAATACATGTATTTGGGGAGTTTCTCCCATTCTTCTCTGCAGATCCTCTCAAGCTCTGTCAGGTTGGATGGGGTGCGTCACTGCATAGCTATTTTCAGGTCTCTCCAGAGATGTTCGATCGGGTTCAAGTCCGGGCTCTGGCTGGGCCCCTCAAGGACATTCAGAGACTTGTCCCGAAGGCACTCCTGCGTTGTCCTGGCTGTGTGCTTCCTGTTGGAAGGTGAACCTTCGCCCCAGTCTATAGTCCTGAGCACTCTGGAGCAGGTTTTCATCAAGTACCTCTCTGTACTTTGCTCCGTTCATCTTTCCTTCGATCCTGACTAGTCTCCCAGAAGAATATCCCCACAGCATGATGCTGCAACCACCATGCTTCACCATAGGGATGGTGCCAGGTTTCCTCCAGACGGGATGCTTGGCATTCAGGCCAAAGAGTTCAATCTTGGTTTCATCAGACCAGAGAATCTTGTTTCTCGTGGTCTGACAGTCCTTTAGGTGCCTTTTGGCAAACTCCAAGTAAGCTGTCATGTGTCTTTTACTGAGGAAGGGCTTCCGTCTGGCCACTCTACCATAAAGGCCTGATTGGTGGAGTGCTGCAGAGATGGTTGTCCTTCAGGAAGGTTCTCCCATCTCCACAGAGCAACTCTGGAGCTCTGTCAGAGTGATCATCAGGCTTTTGGTCACCTCCCTGACCAAGGCCCTTCTCCCCCGACTGCTTAGTTTGGCCGGGCGGCCAGCTCTAGGATGAGTCTTGGTGGTTCCAAACTTCTTCCATTTAAGAATGATGGAGGCCACTGTGTTCTTGGGGACCTTTAATTCTGTAGAAATGTTTTGGTACCCTTCCCCAGATCTGTGCCTCCGACACAATCCTGTCTCGGCACTCTACGGACAACTCCTTCGACCTCATGGCTTGGTTTTTGCTCTGACATGCACTGTCAACTGTGGGACCTTATATAAACAGGTGTGTGCCTTTCCAAATCATGTCCAATCAATTGAATTTACCACAGGTGGACTCCAATCAAGTTGTAGAAACATCTCAAGGATGATCAATGGAAACAGGTTGCACCTGAGCTTTTTCTAAAAACCTGTTTTCGCTTTGTCATTATGGGGTATTGTGTGAAGATTGATGAGAAAAATGTTTTATTTAATCCATTTTAGAATAAGGCTGTAACGTAACAAAATGTGGAAAAAGTCAAGGGGTCTGAATACTTTCCGAATGCACTGTATAATGACAGAAGAGAAGCTGCATGTATCTAACTATAGACAAGTTGACTAACGCAGGGTTTCCCAAAATCGGTCCTGGGGCCTCCCCTGTATGCATGTTTTGGTTTTTGCCCTAGCACTACACAGCTGATTCAAATAACCAACTCATCATCAAACCCTGGACTAACAAATAGCCTACCAAAAAGTCGGAAATTATAAGCAGAAACATATCTAAATAAGGCAACAACTAAAACACTTACCGCAGTCTCTGACTGTAGTCTACAGTGCATTTTGAAATTAGCAGGTTAGGGTTGGGTGCAGGCCTCAGATTTTCACTTTATCACATATAGTCGGCCAGTTGAGGATGCGTTATTAGCAATTGTGGGCGGGTGAACAAACAGCTGAACCGCGCACCACTAGTGTGTAGATCAAGTGTTTTCAGCACCCCTTGTTCAGAATGTGGCCTCTCAATCTCTATCTCTCCTTGAGCTCTGCTATTTTCTTTCAAATGTGCATTCCTTTGTTTGGTAGCCATATCACCCATTAAAGGGGCAATTCACTAGAAAATCTAAGTTGAATCAAAGTCTTAGAGCCGATAAAAGATGAATCACATATCACCAATTGAGTTGTCAGATTTACTAATCCGATGATTATAACCGTGATTAAAGTTGAGCTCTGACTTTAATCAGGTTTGTGGATCTAACGCTTGGCGGTATGCTTTAAACTGCTTCCATATTTGCGGGTGTTTGGTTGTGGTTGTAGTCGATCTACCACAGAAGGGGTGTTCTCTACAACAAACCTGTTGGTGTGGTGTGGTGTGGGGGTTCCTCTGGTTCCAATAAGAGGGTCATTATTTTCTGAGGGGTTCCCAGCTGGTGGGTCCAGTCTAATTAAGTTTGCAAGGGGGCGAGCCATGGATCATGAGAGATAAAGAGAAGAAGGCAGTGGGAGATGGGGATGAGGTATAGAGTGGGGGGTGTAGAGAGAGGGGGATGAGGTATAGAGTGGGGGATGTAGAGAGAGGGGGATGAGGTATAGAGTGGGGGGGGTGTAGAGAGAGGGGGATGAGGTATAGAGTGGGGGGTGTAGAGAGAGGGGATGAGGTATAGAGTGGGGGGGGTGTAGAGAGAGGGGGATGAGGTATAGAGTGGGGGGTGTAGAGAGAGGGGGGATGAGGTATAGAGTGGGGGGGTGTAGAGAGAGGGGGATGAGGTATAGAGTGGGGGGTGTAGAGAGAGGGGGATGAGGTATAGAGTGGGGGGTGTAAAGAGAGGGGGATGAGGTATAGAGTGGGGGGTGTAGAGAGAGGGGGATGAGGTGTAGAGTGGGGGGTGGGGGGTGTAGAGAGCGGGGGATGGGTATAGAGTGGGGGGTGTAGAGAGATGGGGATGAGGTATAGAGTGGGGGGTGTAGAGAGCGGGGGATGGGGTGTAGAGTGGGGGGTGTAAAGAGAGGGGGGATGAGGTATAGAGTGGGGGGTGTAGAGAGAGGGGGATGAGGTATAGAGTGGGGGTGTAGAGAGGGGGGATGAGGGTGTAGAGTGGGGGGGGTGTAGAGAGAGGGGGATGAGGTATAGAGTGGGGGGTGTAGAGAGGGGGATGAGGTATAGAGTGGGGGATGTAGAGAGAGGGGGTTAGGGTGACGACACCATTTTGTATACATCTGGCCCTTCATTGGACACTGTGTTAACAAACCTCCAAACGAGCTTCAATGCCATACAACAATCCTTCAGTAGCCTTCAACTGCTCTTAAACACTAGTAAAACTAAATGCATGCTTTTCAATCGAACGCTGCTAGCACCCGCCCACCCGACTAGAATCACCACTCTCGACGGGTCTGACCTAGAGTATGTGGACAACTACAAATATCTAGGTGTCTGGTTAGACTGTAAACTCAACTTCCAGACTCACATAAAGAATCTCCAATCCAAAGTTAAATCTAGAATCGGCTTCCTATTTCGCAACAAAGCCTCCTTCACTCATGCTGCCAAACATGCCCTCGTAAAACTGACTATCCTACCGATCCTTGACTTCGGCGATGTCATTTACAAAATAGCCTCCAACACTCTACTCAGCAAATTGGATGTAGTCTATCACAGTGCCATCCGTTTTGTCTCCAAAGCCCCATACACTACCCACCACTGTGACCTGTACGCTCTTGTTGGCTGGTCCTCACTACATGTTCGTCGTCAAACCCACTGGCTCCAGGCCATCTATAAATCACTGCTAGGCAAATCCCCGCCTTATCTTAGCTCATTGGTCACCATAGCAGCACCCACCCGTAGTCTGCGCTCCAGCAGGTATATCTCACTGGTCATTCCCAAAGCCAACACCTCCTTTGGCCGCCATTCCTTCCAGTTCTCTGCTGCCAATGACTGGAGCGAATTGCAAAAATCTCTGAAGCTGGAGACTCTTATCTCCCTCAATAACTTTAAGCATCAGTTGTCAGAGCACCTTACCGATCACTGCACCTGTACACAGCCCATCTGAAATTTAGCCCACCCAACTACCTCATCCCTATATTGTTATTTATTTTGCTCTTTTGCACCCCAGTATCTCTATTTGCACATCATCTCTTGCACATCTAGCATTCCAGTGTTAATACTATTGTAATTATTCTGCACTATAGCCTATTTATTGCCTTACCTCCATAACTTGCTACATTTGCACACACTGTATATATATTTTCTGTTGTATTTCTGACTTTATGTTTTTTTTACCCCATATGTAACTCTGTGTTGTTTTTATTGCACTACTTTGCTTTATCTTGGCCAGGTCGCAGTTGTAAATGAGAACCTGTTCTCAACTGGCTTACCTGGTTAAATAAAGGTGAAATAAAAATAAATAAATAAATAAATAGAGTGGGGGGTGTAGAGAGAGGGAGGGGTGTAGAGAGAGGATAAAGTAGAGAGGGGATGGGGTGTAGAGAGGGGGATGAGGTATGAGTGTGAGAGCGGGGAAGATGGAGCGGATGGGGTGTAGAGTGGATGGTTTTAAAGAGAGGGGGGTGAGGTGTAGAGTGGGGGCTGTAGAGAGAGGGGGAGAGAGATAAGGAGAGGGAGAGGAGTTTGCAGACATACAAACAAAAGGAGTTAGACCAGGGATTGGCAACTTTGATGGGGGCCACACAAAATCTCAAAAATCATAAGGTGCCGCAGTGGCTCGCTGGTCTGCGTACCCACATCCATATCCACATCCATACCCACACATACAGTCAGAGCATGCACTAGCCTTTTGGGGGCCCTAAGCAAAAAATATTTGCTAAATCTTCTCTCTTTCCCATGGCAAAATGTGTATAATTGCAGGAAATTGATTCTGGAGAGAAAAAATTATTAATTTTCTTGCTTTATAAACATTTTGCCATTGGGCGTAGAGAAAATGTTGCAGTTTTACAGCTAATTTCCTGCAATTCTACACATTTTGCCATAGGGTGTAGAGAAATGTTTGCAGTTTTTAATATATCTGAGTGAGAGTGACTAACAAAATCAATGGGGGCCCCACGGTCGGTAATTCAACCATGATTACTATAAGTTAAGATAGCTGGCTAGACTCTTACCAATACATTTTTAAAAATGCTGACATGGGCTAATTGAGTGACTGTCAGTGACTGATATAGCAAGAGAAAAACTGCTGATGCACAACCACATTTCGAAATTGCACCCCTGTGTATTCTACTATTCTAACTCTCAGAACCTGACTGAGTTCCATTTGTTTTTTGGAAATTGATCCGCGGGCCTAGTTGCCCATCCCTGAGTTAGACCGTAAGAGGGAGGGTGAAACACAGAGAGTGAGGGGATGGAGGGGGGGACAGAGGTGTTTGCAGAGAAAGCGGCCAGACAAGGAAGCAGCATTTAAAAAACCTGATGTGATTGAACACAGGCAGTTAGCTTGTGAGTTAACCTCTCTCTCTTATGTGGTCTGCTGTGGGGTTAACACTGCCTCCCCAGCCTCTGGGTCAAAGTCAAGCTGATGCAACAGACCGTGTACAAGGGCCAGCCTGCCCCATTAGTTACTGACAGTTTATATGTACAGTGAGGGAAAAAAGTATTTGATCCCCTGCTGATTTTGTACGTTTGCCCACTGACAAAGAAATGATCAGTCTATAATTTTAATGGTAGGTTTATTTGAACAGTGAGAGACAGAATAACAACAAAAAAATCCAGAAAAACGCATGTCAAAAATGTTATAAATTGATTTGCATTTTAATGAGGGAAATAAGTATTTGACCCCCTCTCAATCAGAAAGATTTCTGGCTCCCAGGTGTCTTTTATACAGGTAACGAGCTGAGATTAGGAGCACACTCTTAAAGGGAGTGCTCCTAATCTCAGTTTGTTACCTGTATAAAAGACACCTGTCCACAGAAGCAATCAATCAATCAGATTCCAAACTCTCCACCATGGCCAAGACCAAAGAGCTCTCCAAGGATGTCAGGGACAAGATTGTAGACCTACACAAGGCTGGAATGGGCTACAAGACCATCGCCAAGCAGCTTGGTGAGAAGGTGACAACAGTTGGTGCGATTATTCGCAAATGGAAGAAACACAAAATAACTGTCAATCTCCCTCGGCCTGGGGCTCCATGCAAGATCTCACCTCATGGAGTTGCAATGATCATGAGAACGGTGAGGAATCAGCCCAGAACTACACGGGAGGATCTTGTCAATGATCTCAAGGCAGCTGGGACCATAGTCACCAAGAAAACAATTGGTAACACACTACGCCGTGAAGGACTGAAATCCTGCAGCGCCCGCAAGGTCCCCCTGCTCAAGAAAGCACATATACAGGGCAGTCTGAAGTTTGCCAATGAACATCTGAACGATTCAGAGGAGAACTGGGTGAAAGTGTTGTGGTCAGATGAGACCAAAATCGAGCTCTTTGGCATCAACTCAACTCGCCGTGTTTGGAGGAGTAGGAATGCTGCCTATGACCCCAAGAACACCATCCCCACCGTCAAACATGGAGGTAGAAACATTATGCTTTGGGGGTGTTTTTCTGCTAAGGGGACAGGACAACTTCACCGCATCAAAGGGACGATGGACAGGGCCATGTACCGTCAAATCTTGGGTGAGAACCTCCTTCCCTCAGCCAGGGCATTGAAAATGGGTCGTGGATGGGTATTCCAGCAATCCAATAGAAATTCTGTGGAGGGAGCTGAAGGTTCGAGTTGCCAAACGTCAGCCTCGAAACCTTAATGACTTGGAGAAGATCTGCAAAGAGGAGTGGAACAAAATCCCTCCTGAGATGTGTGCAAACCTGGTGGCCAACTACAAGAAACATCTGACCTCTGTGATTGCCAACAAGGGTTTTGCCACAAAGTACTAAGTCATGTTTTGCAGAGGGGTCAAATACTTATTTCCCTCATTAAAATGCAAATCAATTCATAACATCTTTGACATGCGTTTTTCTGGATTTTTTTGTTTTTATTCTGTCTCTCACTGTTCAAATAAACCTACCATTAAAATTATAGACTGATCATGTCTTTGTCAGTGGGCAAACGTACAAAATCAGCAGGGGATAAAATACTTTTTTCCCTCACTGTATGCTAGCCCTGTTAGCAACGCTCTCTTCTGAGGTCTCCGGGAGACGACAGACATGAAAGATGGCCTTAGAAGTAATGGTGGTTGACTGAGTCAGGGCCACATCGTTTGATGACCTGTGTGTGTGGTTCAACAACTCAAGAGTTAAAAAAAAAACACATATATGGAGCTTACTCTCTTTCATTCAAAAACCCCCACATATATGGAGCTCAGTCTTTGAACATTCCAAACAAACACTGATAACTATCTTAGAGGGATTTGGGGCGAAACATGATGCGTCTGAACACCATGTGGGATTTCTGTAGGTTACTCTTCACTGATGTGTAGGGATAAGGACTTGTTTAGTTTATGGATTGAGATTTAAGTCAACGGCTGTCAGTGTCACACAGTGGGGGGAGAGAGTATGAGTGTGTGTGTGTGTGTTTGAGAGAGGGAATGAGGGTGTGTGTACTGTATGTATGTGTGTGGGGAGAGATGCTAGCTGCTGGGGTTGTTCAGTGACTTTTCTGCAAGTTTGTGTGTGTAAGAGTGTGTGTTGCTGGGTGTTTGTGAACCGGGTCTGGTTGTGATTTGATGAGGACCACAGGGCGAGTGATCCACAACAGGTGACTTTTCTAGGCCACAAGCCTAATCAGATTGAAGTGAGAAGAATCAAGTTAAAGAGTTGGGGAGGCCAAAATAAGAGGAGTCATTCAGCAACTCTCTAGCCCTCTGGTTCATGGCATTATGCACAGCTGGCCTATGATTGCAGTGCTTCACTTATCAATATGAGCCTTTGAATTCTGCAGTGTATTTTCAGTCAAACTGTTTGGGTTTTTCTTTGTTGGGGGGTCGTAACCTTTAGCATGTTGCTTGTGTTTTGCCATTTAAAAATGTCTCTCGATATTCTCTATCCATTTTGTTTCTGTTTGGTAAATTGGTTGTACATGGGACACTTGAAAATATGTTATTTATCATTATCATATTATTTTTTTATGTTGGTCATGATAGTCAGGCATGCACATCAGCATACAAAAAATTATACAAAAATGCCTGGAATGCTTAACTCTAGAGACTGGCTTGGCTTTAAGTGTATTTTCACCCGTTCTGAGTCTGTACATACTCATTATGTGTAAAACCACTTGGCCACTTTACTTGAGTATAACTCAGGATATAGCCAGGAGATGACAGGAAATGCCTGTTCACAACAGCCAGATAAATATACTCCTCCTGTGATTTCCTCCATCCTGTTTGCCCCCCCCCAACAATATTGGCCAACAACAACAAATACTATAACAAAGAACACCCATGTGGTGCTTTGTGTCACATCCAGCGCTGTATTGCTGTAGAGCTGTTGCTTTTTCTTATGTACATGTAGTTAACAAACTGTATTGCCAATTCTATACTTTATCGACATGTTCTCATCTCTTTCCTTGTCTCTTATCAGATGACGTCTTTACTGACATAGAGGACCCTGCATGGATGGCCCGCTTCTCCCTCCCCCTCACTTCAGACTACCACGAGAACGTTTTTGTCCCCAACGGGCCACCGTCCCCCGACGCCCATTGCTCCCCAGACATCCTTGACTCCGCCTCCTTCTCCACCTTCGGCAAGATGCAGGAGAAGGATGGTCCACTGGGCGGGGCCTTGCTCTCTGAGGTCAACACCTTGTTTAATATGCTCCTGACCCAGAAGGGCGACTCCCAGTCCCGCCCCTCGCCAGACGTGCTCTACAGATTGTCTGCCGCCTACCGGCGCTCACTGGGGCTGGACGGAGCTGCCAATGCGCCACGGAACTCTGGGAACCCTGAAAAGAGGTCCCCCCTGGCTCAGTGCTCGGCCCAATTACCTTAGGCCTTGTCTAAACATGGTTACTCCATTGAAATCAGTCTGAAAGAAGTCGCTGTAAAAAATACGCAATAGTCTCTACAAGCCAGGATGTTGAATACTATTATATTTAAATGTACTTTGCCGGGTGTCCGTGCTGTTGGTCCTTTTGGCGGTAGGAAGTGTAGATAGGGTGGGTATCCACAAGAAAGTGCTGTTTACCCGACTAATTTCTGTTGCTTGTATTTTCCATCTAATGATGTATTTCACGTGATGCACAATATGTAAACAATAGCCGAATGTAACTGAACGTTGTTGACCAAAACGCATTACTTCGCAATCAGCTGGAAGTGCTTGTGAAATTTGCAGGCTGATTACGTGGGACAATATTTGGTCTGTGGCTAAACTCTGCCATTTTTTACATATTGTGCATGTCGCGTGCGAATTTCGTCAGCATTGAAAATACACACCGGAAATACAGACCAGAGTACTGAAAGTCAGGTTAATAACACTATTCTGTGGATATTTTGTCTCAGATTACCTCCTACATAAGGACAAAATCAGCGGACAACAGGTAAAGTATGTTCAAATGAAGTTTATTCAACAGTCTGACTTGTGATGGGACTTCACAAAAAGTGAGCCTACATGTTAGAGACGAGAGAGGAGTCTTCCACTCTTGGATTCGTAGAGGCTATCTTAGGCCCAGCCCCTGGTCTGAGAACAGGTGCCGCAACTTCATTTGATTGGTTCCTGTGTGTTTGGGCTCCTTAGACTTTCCAGTATGTTCCTACAATCCCCCCAAACTGGTGACTTTGTTTTCCTTTTTGCTGTGGTTGCAGAAATGACTGAACTGCTCAAGCTTACAACAGCAACCTCTTCTCCTAACATATCCCCATTAGGAGACGTCAATTACACTATAAGCCCCAGACAGCCTGCTTCCCTGTCTGGAACAGGCCAAGGCCAGAAGAGGGAGAGGAGTTAACCAAAGGCCTTTGTTCAGTGCTGGAACACGGTCAGTGAACTATACAGTACTCCCTACATAGCACAGAGGGTACATTTAGCTTGAGATAAATGTTACATAAGTAAACAGTCTTCCTCATGTGGCACATACTCCTCTGTATCATTCTGATTAACTGTCTCTGGTCAGAAGTGTTTATCAGTGGGAGCAACAACATGGTGCTATTCTTTGTTAGTGTTGTCCATGGTATGAATGGCTGAGTTTGGCAGCCCCAAGCAAAGAGTCCAAGAAGGAAACGTCTCATCGTCTTTTCTTAAAACAAAACACTAACAAAACTACAAAACACTAATTAAACTAAGTCCTGTTCCTGAGGAAGAATGTGTGAAATGTCTGCCACCATTTCCTTCACCGCCATTTTGAGAAATGTCTCCATTGTTGATTACTATTTGTATTTACTCAAGTAAATTCCTTAGCTACTGAAAAATGTCATATTTAGAGGTAAAAATATTGTTTGTTGATGTCTGTGTAAGAACACATACACAGGATTTGGCTTCAGATATTTGAATGGCTGTAAAAGTGTTAAACTATTTATTTTTTTGACAAAAGGTGTCATTTGTAACTCTTCTCAGGAGAATGTGGAATTTTTGGGCCATAAATCAAACCAGCAGCACTTTGTACATAATATTTTCTAAGACATTTTAATAAAATAATTTGAAAACAGCATCATGCTCATTTCATCCTACAAAGTCCACTATGTTGAGGATTTTGAATTTTGTTGTGAATGTTACAAAATTAGATTTTTGGGGGGGTGAGAACATGTATGGAGACTCAACTGCAAAATAACGTCTCTAGTAAAAATATGAGAACGCCCTCTGGTGCCATTTCTATGTAATTGTTTTATATTGACTCGTGATGAGCCAGTAGCTGGAGTTTTCCTTATTCATTCTTCAGATACCAAGGCCTTATTGGAATTATTTCGAAGTGCATCCTTCATTCCTCCCTTCCTTGAACAAATAATGGGCTCGATTCAATCCGTATTGCGGAAGTTCCGCGTTACAGCACAGTTGAAATTTAAAGGTAATTTCAGATTGAGCCGACATATGCGGTCTCCGCCAACACGGGAACTTTCTTTACATTTGAATTTCCGCAATACGGATTGAATAGAGCCCTCAGACTAGACATGACTGGACAGGTGAATGCAAGTGGGCCAGTACCAGATGGTTCTCGTCTGTCCAGTCATTAATAATCTGAGATTTCTTCAAAGAGGGAAGGATGGCTTTGGCTGCATTTACACAGGCAGCCCAATTCTGATATTTTTTTCACTAATTGGTCTATTGACCAATCAGATCAGCTCTGAAAAAGAGCTGATGTGAGAAGATCTGATGTGATTGGTCAAAAATACAAATTAGTGGCAAAAATATAATAATTGGTCAGCCTTTGAAAGCCCTTGCATTCACCTGTCCAAATGACCCAGCTGTGTTTTGAGGGCGGGACAAAATGTGATTGGTTGACTGAAAGCTAAATGGGCAGAGATTACAGTGACAGGTGAGAGTCAAATAAAACAAACGCTATCAGGGAGGTACGACATCCCTGGTTCGAACCCCCCAAGAGGGCTTAACGCTTGGGTTACTACACACAAGATCCCTAGTTCCAATCGGCGTGGTTTTTGTGTTGATGTAAACCTCCCCGCAGAAGATCAAATAAGAAAAATGTATCTGCTACATGCCATGTAGAGTTCAAATGCTAAAAAGCATATACTCCTCGAACCGAAGCTGCAATCCATGGAGAAGGGGGTTGTTGTAACCACTAGTGCAGGGCCCTCTGGTTGAACAGGACACTAATGTCACAGAACAGTACACAAAGGGTGAATCTCTATTGTATATCCTTGATTCTTCACACACTCCCTCATCGTCTTCCTCCCCTCAGATCTTCTCCCCCAATGCGTTTTTTAGAAGGCAAGCAGAGAAGATGCGAGGAATCAAGGAAGTACAATTAAGATTAAGCCAAAATGGTACAACCCCAGCACACTGGATCCATGGCGAGGTAAAGAAACAAGAAACTACATTACATTTTGTTTTATTATTTACATCATTGATGTATTTGCACCTTGCACTTAAAGTACTTCACAGAGTAATCGTTACATGTTTTCATGGCAATGGGATCTACATTATAAGAATAAACAATTTGTTGTTCAAATTTGACATATTTATGTATGGGACAATCAAGTTATTTTGTTGTTAACAATATTGTTTGTTTGTTAATTTGTTGAACAAAAACTACCTTCAATGACTAAGGATACTGATATTCTACTTGTCTTTCCTCTTCAGAACATTGATGAAGGCATCTTTGGGGACTTGCACGGTGCCAATATACCGCATCTTCTTTTTACCCTCCGCTTGTTTCTTCAGGAGCTTCATCTTTCTTGTTATATCACCTCCATACTAAAAGAGAGAAAAGCCCTGTTTATACCTGGTTCAAACATGCATCCTTTGTCCTGATCTTGTCCACATTCTGATTGTGCCCACATTTCCAGACAGGTGTAGACAATCAAAATACACATTGTGATCAGGCCTTCCTGCCCACCTCCAGAGGTAGTCAGACACACATTGTGTCTGGATATCTTACAAGTATAGACAGATCTGGACAGTGAAACCATTATTATTATTATCCGCCTTCTAAAATCATCGACAGGTGATCGCCATTGACTTATGGCATCAATATGTGTCTTACAATAAATAAATAGTATTTTGAAAGAATGGCTGTCACATAATTTGCATAAAGGGAGGGACCAGGAAATGTGGTCACAATGCAGACAGTGGACAGATAACAGACATATTTTAATACCATGTGTAGACACATCTGGAAATATGGGCACAATCAGAATGTAAACTACATCAGGACAAAGGACCCATGTTAGCACCAGTTATAAAACGGATCAGCTAACATAATAATCACTACCAGGGCTCTCAGTACAATAAACCAATGATGTATATAAACCCTGGATTGCTGATTGTATGTATTGCCCAGTGAGAGGCTTTGAAGACACAGGTCAGCCATATTGGCACTCCCCAGTAGGAGCAGTCCTCTATAGGAATGAATGGTATTCTAAAGTATTACAATTAAATCTTTAAAGGGCAAAATTACATGTATTTAAGTATTTTTGCTGTTGTAGTGGGGACAGTAATATTAGTAATGTTAAAAAATTATACTTTAAGGCAAATGTTTTTTATATTTTGTAATTTTGATGTTTAGCTCACATATTATTAGTATGTATTAAGGTGTCTAATGTAATAAATGTGGCAAAAAACAAATGTAGACATTAATAAATGCATTTCTATTTTTTTTACAATGGTGGGGGAGTGCCAGGATCAAGGCACGGTGGCTTCAACACAGTGCCCCCATCAGTCACCTAGTGTATATCTAAATCATTGGTACAAACCCACATTTTAAATGAAAGAACACAAGTTTACTTACACATTTTGCGAGCACATTTTTCTTGTAAGCCTTTATCCTGCAAGAGAGAGAGAGGGTGTCATGCAATCTGAAAAGCTATCAACTTTTCAAATGACTTGGTCGTGTGTCTTCTTTCAGGTTTGGCCACTACACTTACGTCTCCCTGGCGATGACTTTGCTGCCGATGGCTGCTTGTACGGCGATCTCAAACATCTGTCTGGGTATGGCGTCTTGCAGGCGCTCGCACATGGCTTTACCTGCACTGTATGCCCGATCTCTGTACATAGGAGAACAGAACAGAAGACACCCAAGGGTCACGTCATTACGGTATTCAAATATATCATATTATTAGTAGCCCTTGAAAGATTGAGACATTGAGCCAAATAATAATTTGCGAAACAGACACTGTTACTCAAGAGTTGAATCACACAGTAATGTCAATGGAAGATATTCACAAAAGTTAGGATTCAGTCAACATTTGTTATTCAGCCATAGGCGTCTGAGCCCAAAGACTAGCTGATACAGGTCTAAGCGTTAGGTATCAGAGTCTTACTTGTGAACAATAGTGGTGAGTTCCTCCACAGGTTTCCCGTTTAGCAGAATATCCATCTTGATCACATGGGCTGCCTGGTACCCTGCATCCTCATAGTCAAAGCTGATGAACATATTACAACAATATACAATGTCTCATCATGTTCTTCTAATCATTCAGGTTGCCAAATAAATCTGAAAAGTAGGGCCGGAACGATACCAGTATCGCGATACTCGTTCGTATCCTAGCAAGGAAACAAAACACGAAGAGGATTTCACTTCTTTAGGAAAACCAGCCTACAGTGAGGGAAAAAAGTATTTGATCCCCTGCTGATTTTGTACGTTTGCCCACTGACAAAGACATGATCAGTCTATAATTTTAATGGTAGGTTTATTTGAACAGTGAGAGACAGAATAACAAAACAAAAATCCAGAAAAACGCATGTAAAAATGTTATAAATTGATTTGCATTTTAATGAGGGAAATAAGTATTTGACCCCTTTGCAAAACATGACTTAGTACTTGGTGGCAAAACCCTTGTTGGCAATCACAGAGGTCAGACGTTTCTTGTAGTTGGCCACCAGGTTTGCACACATCTCAGGAGGGATTTTGTCCCACTCCTCTTTGCAGATCTTCTCCAAGTCATTAAGGTTTCGAGGCTGATGTTTGGCAACTCGAACCTTCAGCTCCCTCCACAGATTTTCTATGGGATGAAGGTCTGGAGACTGGCTAGGCCACTCCAGGACCTTAATGGTGCTTCTTCTTGAGCCACTCCTTTGTTGCCTTGGCCGTGTGTTTAGGGTCATTGTCATGCTGGAATACCCATCCACGACCCATTTTCAATGCCCTGGCTGAGGGAAGGAGGTTCTCACCCAAGATTTGACGGTACATGGCCCTGTCCATCGTCCCTTTGATGCGGTGAAGTTGTCCTGTCCTCTTAGCAGAAAAACACCCCCAAAGCATAATTTTTCCACCTCCATGTTTGACGGTGGGGATGGTGTTCTTGGGGTCATAGGCAGCATTCCTCCTCCTCCAAACACGGCGAGTTGAGTTGATGCCAAAGAGCTCGATTTTGGTCTCATCTGATCACAACACTTTCACCCAGTTCTCCTCTGAATCATTCAGATGTTCATTGGCAAACTTCAGATGGCCCTGTATATGTGCTTTCTTGAGCAGGGGGACCTTGCGGGCGCTGCAGGATTTCAGTCCTTCACGGCGTAGTGTGTTACCAATTGTTTTATTGGTGACTATGGTCCCAACTGCCTTGAGATCATTGACAAGGTCCTCCCATGTAGTTCTGGGCTGATTCCTCACCGTTGTCATGATCATTGCATCTCCACGAGGTGAGATCTTGCATGGAGCCCCAATGCCGAGGGAGATTGACAGTTATTTTGTGTTTCTTCCATTTGCGAATAATCGCACCAAGCTGCTTGGCGATGGTCTTGTAGCCCATTCCAGCCTTGTGTAGGTCTACAATCTTGTCCCTGACATCCTTGGAGAGCTCTTTGGTCTTGGCCATGGTGGAGAGTTTGGAATCTGATTGATTGATTGCTTCTGTGGACAGGTGTCTTTTATACAGGTAACAAGCTGAGATTAGGAGCACTCCCTTTAAGAGTGTGCTCCTAATCTCAGCTCGTTACCTGTATAAAATACACCTGGGAGCCAGAAATCTTTCTGATTGAGAGGGGGTCAAATACTTAAATCTCATTAAAATGCAAATCAATTTATAACATTTTTGACATGTGTTTTTCTGGATTTTTTTGTTGTTAGTCTGTCTCACTGTTCAAATAAACCTACCATTAAAATTATAGACTGATCATGTCTTGTCAGTGGGCAAATGTACAAATCACCATTTTTGCAATGGGAAAAATATTGCGATACTGGTATCGTCCTCTATGCAACATAGAAGAATTACCTGGCATATCCTGAAGACATGGATTTGAGGAGGTCATAGAAGTCCACAACAATTTCATTCAGAGGGAAGAGATATTTCATCATCACTCGGTGGTCATCAATGTACACCATGTTCTTCTGGACACCTCGGCGATTCTACATGAATGGACCAATTAGAACATTTAAAATGATGATTTTTGTTTTGCAAAGTGAAAGTAATCAAAACACATTTTCCTTAATTTCTCTGTTACAAAATGATCATTCAAACAAATAATTAGCAACACCTGAAAGCCAGGCTGGCTTACCAAGCAGATACTCATGATTTTCCCAGTGTAGTCATCAGGGGTGATGATGGTCCCCATCACCATGGGCTCCAGGTACTCCTTCACTACAGACCTGTCTGGGAACTGGGCTGGGTTCACTATGGTGATCTCCTCCTTCCCATGCTCCTACAACACAACAGGAGTTAGAACCTTTACCAAACAACAGGGGTTAGAACCTTTACCAAACAAGGGCCATAAAAAAAGAAAACCAAAAAAACATATTTTTGGTTCACGTGACATGCTTCACGAACAGTGTATGAAACAGGTTATAAACTATTTTTTAAACACTGTTTGACAATAACAGCTGACGTACATTTGCAAATATATGTACTTCGTGTGCATTTACTTTGCTGTGATATCATGTCAACTTTCCTCAGCAATAGATGTACATGTGAGTTGAAGCCCCCTAGAAGTGGTGCTGTGTATTACCTTAATGAGCTTGGCGGAGGACAGGATAGCCTTGTAGGGCACAGTGGGGGCTGTCACTATGACAGAGGCATTGTACTCCTGCTCCAAGCGCTGGTTAAACACCTCCATGTGGAGCAGGCCCAGGAAGCCTAGTCTACAAAACAAAGGGTATAAAGACAAAGGAAAGGAAAAACAGTGAGAGAACAATTTAAGAGTCAGGGTCACACAGGGGTCATGATCACGGCTGAAAATGGCATCCCTCAAAAAGAAAGCAGAGGAAGATCACTGTATATATATTTTCTGTTGTATTTCTGACTTTATGTTTTTTACCCCATATGTAACTCTGTGTTGTTTTTATTGCACTACTTTGCTTTATCTTGGCCAGGTCGCAGTTGTAAATGAGAACCTGTTCTCAACTGGCTTACCTGGTTAAATAAAGGTGAAATAAAAAAAATAAAAAAAAGAATATAAAGCATAGCAGTGCAGTCACAGACCAGGGTGGTTATAATGCATTGACCCAAAGCCATGTATCCTGTTAAGGTCAACCCTTCACCACTTGTATAGCTTTAAGTAGTAGATGAGAGATTAGATTGGAGTTTAATTGGTAATGTTATGATCTGACCTCCAGCCTGCTCCCAGTGCCAGACTGCTGTCTCTCTGCACCGTCACACTGGAGTCGTTGAGCGTCAGTTTCTCCATGGCACTGCGGAGGGCGCTGTAGTCCGCCTGGTCCATAGGGTACATCCCTGGAGAGAGATGCCAACAAGCACACTAAAGATGGAAATCAGTGACACCTGCTACTACTGTACATGTTTGGTTATAAACTACTTCCTATTGACACTGTAAATGCAACAATATGGGACCAGTTGTATTGTGTGTTTTCACTTGTATTTCTGTCCAGCACATGACCAGATTGGATGCGTTTCAGCGTACCGGCAAACACCATGGCCTTGGCTGGCTTGAACCCCGGCAGAGCTTCTACAGGATGTTTCTGATGGTAGAGGGTGTCACCGATCTGGGCCTCCTTCACCTCCTTCATACCTGCTATCACATAGCCCACCTGGCCCGCGTACCTACACAACACACCACAAACACAGTGTCAGGAATGAAAAGAAAAGAGTCATTGTTCATTTATGTGACCAATATGATATGCCTATAAGAAGTGTCCTTTTCTGAAGGACTTGGGGGTAGTGTACCAAACAAGAAGAAGAACAGGTGCAGTTATTGGCATCTTGTATCTTATTACCACAAGGAAGGGAGAACTGACAGTGTGGCTTTAATACAACAGTCACCACCAATGATATGGAATCAGAGAAGATGAATATTATGCAGGATAAGCCACTCACAGTCTGTCTGTGGGGTGCTCATCTGGCCTGAGGAGGCCTAGCTCATTGACCTCGTAGCTTTTCCCCAGGTATGCAGATACGATCCTGTCTCCTTTAGACAAATAGCCTCCGAACAGAGCGATGTTCGCCACCACCCCTCTGTAGTGATCGAAGTTGGAGTCAAACACCAGGGCTTTGAATGGGTCCTCTTTTTTAAAAGTGGGTCTGAGAACAAAACATGTTTATGTTGCGATGCATCCGAAACGGCACCCTATTCCCTACATAGTGCACTACTTTCAGTGCACTACTTTTGATCAGATCCCTATAGGCCCTGGTCAAAAGTAGAGCACTATATGCAGTAGGGTGCCATTTGGGAGGCAGCTGTTTATTCAATGAGGAAGTGCATTACAGTACATTGGAAGACATTTTATTTTCCAACAGGAAGTAAGGAGTCAAAGAAAACTTACGGTGGTAATCGTTTCACCACTTCTTGAAGGACTTGTTCTACATTGGTGCCCAGTTTGGCAGAAATCTAAAGAGAGGTGGAATCATCATATTTATACATTTGTCCAAACTAAGATATTGGCAATTACCAACATCTCAGTCAATACAATCCAACTCACCCTAATACATTCTTCAGTTGGAATATCAAACACCTTCTCAATCTGCTTTTCTACCCTCTCTGGATCAGCATTTTTCAAATCAATCTGAAAAAGAAACACACATTAGAACATGATGGTATTTGTCAAACACGCTAACATCATTGATTCATTGGGAAATGTACCTTGTTTATGACAGGAATGATGGTCAGCTGAGCTTCGAATGCCAAGTAGAAGTTAGCCACAGTCTGCGCTTGAATCCCCTGACCCACACAAGAACACATCAATGACAAATACACATTATGCCCAAAATAATAATGCGTTAGCTTGCTGAAAAACCTACCTGATTGGCATCAACGATCAACAGTACACCTTGACACGCTGAGATGGATCTAGACACTTCATAACTGAAGTCAACATGACCCTGAAAACAGAGAAGACTATGAGTGCTCTAATTAAGACTAATACAAACAAACCCCTTGTGTCACTGACGGTATCTAGTCCCATCTACACTGAACAAAAATATAAACGCAACATGTAAAGTGTTGGTCCCATATTTCATGAGCTGAAATAAAAGATCCAAGAAATTTTCCATCTGCACAAAAAGCTTATTTCTCTCAAATTTTGTGCACAAATTTGTTTACATCCCTGTTAGTGAGCATTTCTCCTTTGGCAAGATAATCCATCCACCTGACAGGTGTGGCATATCAAGAAGCTGACTAAACAGCATGATCATTATACAGGTGCACCTTGTGCTGGGGACAATAAAAGGCCACTAAAATGTGCAGTTGTCACAACACAATGCCACAGATGTCTCAAGTTGAGGGAGTGTGCAATTGGCATGCTGACTGCAGGAATGTTCACCAGAGCTGTTGCCAGAGAATTTAATGTTCATTTCTCTACCATAAGCCACCTCTAACGTCATTTTAGAGAGAATTTGGCAGTACTTCCAACCGGCCTCACAACCACAGACCACGTGAAACCACACCAGCTCAGGACCTAAACTTCCAGCCACCCAGACAGCTGATGAAACTGGAGGTTTGCCCAACCGAAGAATGTCTGCACAAACTGTCAGAAACAGTCTCAGGGAAGCTCATCTGCGTGCTCGTCGTCTTCACCAGGGTCTTGATCTGACTGCAGTTCGGCGTCGTAACAGACTTCAGTGGGAAAATGCTCACCTTCGATGGCCACTGGCACGCTAGAGAAGTGTGCTCTTCACGGATGAATCCCGGTTTCAACTGTACCGGGCAGATGGCAGACAGCGTGTATGGCGTCGTGTGGGCGAGCGGTTTGCTGATGTCAATGTTGTGAACAGAATGCTCCATGGGGTTATGGTAAGGGCAGGCATAAGCTACGGACAATGAACACAATTGCATTTTATCGATGGCAATTTGAATGTACAGAGATACCGTGACGAGATCCTGAGGTCCACTGTCGTGCCATTCATCCGCCTCCATCACCTCATGTTTCAGCATGATAATGCACGGCCCCATGTCGCAAGGATCTGTACACAATTCCTGGAAGCTGAAAATGTCCCAGTTGTTCCATGGCCTGCATACTCACCAGACATGTCACCCATTGAGCATTTTTGGAATGCTCTGGATCGACATGTACGACGCCGTGTTCCAGTTCCCGCCAATATCCAGCAACTTCGCACAGCCATTGAAGAGGAGTGGGACAACATTCCACAGGCCACAATCAACAGCCTGATCAAACTCTATGCAAAGGATGTTGCGCTGCATGAGGCAAATGGTGGTCACACCAGATACTGACTGGTTTTCTGATCCACGCCCCCCAACGGATGCATATCTGTATTCCCAGTCATGTGAAATCCATAGATTAGGGCCTAATTAATTTATTTCCATGGACTGATTTCCTTATATGAACTGTAACTCAGTAAAATCTTTGAAATTGTTGCATTGTTTACATTTTTGTTCAGTGTACTTACTGGTGTGTCAATGAGGTTGAGCAGGTAGGTCTGTCCCTGGTATTTGTAGAACAGGGAGGCTGTCTGGGCCTTCACAGTTATCCCTCTCTCTCGCTCCACCTGCAGCTTGTCCAACACCTGTTTGTTCTTATCCGTCGTGGTTATGGCACCTGTCAAAACCAAGCAATGAGGTGAGCCATATCATACAAAAAACTAAACGCATGAGTACTTGTGTGATCCATGAGTGTGAATATGGTAATAGCCCAGCATGGAACCCTAGAGAGAGATGCAGAGTAGCCCACGTTTTGCTAGCATGGATAGGCCAAAGATAGCCAGAATAGTAAAATGGGCTGAGGAACAGAAGTTGGGTATTGGAGAAAGGCCATCAGTGCGTGTTCTGCAAACAATATGGTGGATGAAGGCGTGGCATGAGCGTGGTGAACGGATAGATGTGGTTATGGACAGAGAGGAAGAAGGAGAAGAGCCGTGTGCAGAGGCAAGATGTGTGCTGAGGAAGAATGCCGCCAAGTACAAACCGTAGTCTGCTGTCTCTGATGGCTCAGAAAACCTAACAAGAGTGAGGATGTATTACCTGCGGTGGCAGGTGTGGTGAAGACCTAAGAGTCCGAGCCTCACCCCGATGGTCATGAAAAGGATGATTCTGGCCCAGCGGGAAGGACATTTTTGGAGAATGTGGATCCCTGCCTTTTGGCTGACCCATATGTAGTCTCAGGCTGGGTAGATAATAATTTGGGTACTGTTAAATGGACTTTCGAATGGGACTTTTACTATTTTCTGTGACGCCTGCCGTTTGGTGCGACGCAGTGGCGAGCGTGGTGAAACTGAGAAGACACTGTCTGTCCTTTTGAGTTTTGAAGAGTCTTCACCTGACAAAGTCATGTTAGGATATGTCAGTTATCCCATGAGAGCTTTTGTGCCAAACCCACTAAGGTGTTTTAGATGCCAAGCTTATGGTCATGTTGCAGCAGTGTGTAGGAGGGAGATTCTGAGATGTGTGCAGGAGGGCATGGGACAAAATAATATGTAGTATCGGTGGAAAAAAACTGTGTCAATTGTGGGGGTGCCCATGTTGCTGGGGATCAGAAGTGCCCGGTTCGAGAGAGACAGGTTGAGGTTGCCAGGGTCAGAGGCAGTGAAGAGAGTAGAGCAGGAGTATTCAACTCTTACCCTACGAGATCCGGAGCCTGCTGGCTTTCTGTTCCACCTGATAATTGCACCCACCTGGTGTGCCAGGTCTAAATCAGCCCTGATTAGAGAACAATGAAAACAAGTAGTGGAACTGCCTTCAAGGTCCAGAGTTGAGTTTGAGGGGAGTAGAGGACGATGGGTCAAGTGTGAGAAGTAGACTAGGCAAATACAAATGTGTGCTTCAGTAAGGTTGGCTTCTTAGCATTCATTGCCATGGTTATCAACTGTACCACAGAAATTGAAATTAAATCACCGAAAATAGATGCTTTGGTGGCAGCTGCAGAGAAGTACTTGGGTGTACGAGGTTTTACTGCAGAATATCTAGAAGGTGTGTTGAACTAAAGAATCCCGTCTTCCCAGGCCATCGGCCTGGTGTAGGATCAGTTAGGGTCAAAGTAGTGGAATGGAGTGGTGATTATTTTTATGAAATAGTGGTACATAGGTGTAGGGTTAGTTGGTGGTGCAATTTCTTCCCTTCACTTTTATATCACAATGTAACGTGATAAATCACTCCTGCACAGTCGATGGTGGCATGCACCAAAAAAAGTTAAGAACGCCATGATACCAAAGAAGAAGAATATGGTAATGTAGGTGATAGCTACCTGTTATTTCCAGAAGCCTGTCAGCCAAGGTGCTTTTCCCATGGTCAATGTGAGCAATGATGCTGAAATTCCTGATCCTCTCCACTGGGAACTTTGACATATCTATGCTCTCCTTCAAGAAATAACAATATGATAAAGTTAGTGCAGTTAGCTACAATAAAGGCCATGACTTGAAAGATAATTAATACTTCATGGCACGCTGTCTGTTTGCAATGTAGAGTTCCTTACTTTGTCAGCCTGTGTACTGATCATCTTGTTGGTGGTGATGTGTGTGCAGAAAACAGGTGCCCTCTTCATCCATCGGTGTCTAATGACCGTGCAAGCTATGTTACAGCTCTGGCTCCTTTGTCTTGTTTGATAAACTCTGAAGTCCAAAAGATGCCTTAAAAAAGGTGTTGCACACCCTTGAGGTTTTATTAAAGACAGCTGCATGTTAGCTAGCTAATCAATTCGTTAGCTAACTAAAGCTTATGTACAGGGCATTGACATTAGCCCTGATAGCTAGCCAATTTAACGCCGCAGACACGGTTAGATCGTGTCAACCTAAGTTACATTTCTTTAAATTTCAATCCCAATGTATGAATTCTTAGAGGTGTGATGAAAAACCAAAATCAGATACATATAACTGTGCCTAAAGGTGAACTAGAGTTAATTAAAAATAACATGCACTGTAGGGCGCAGCCATGTTGGGTTGTAAGGTTACTAACAGTGCATCCTGGGAAATGTAGTTAGGCGCCTGGTACTCTAAAAGGGGTCCATCTTTTGTTCTTCTTCTTCTTCTTCTTCTTCTGTGGGTTTTATGGCGGACTACAACCCAAAAAGGTGTATTGCCACCACCAACTGGACTGGTTGAAAACCAAAACAAGGTAAAAAGAAAATCCATGTGATAGGGAAACTAACTTAATCCACCCAAATAAAAATAGTACATTGACCAAAACAAAACTCCCACTTCTTCCTTCTTTCAAATCTCAATATCTCTGTTCTCAGGCTCTAGGGCCTGAGAGGGTGGTACGGCTTTTGCCAATATTCCATGTAACTCCTCCGCAGAGAAATCTTTAAGTCCCAGGAACCGCTCCGCCCCATCCACAATGATATCTATCTTCCTGGACCTTCTCTCCACCTTCGCAGTGCCATTCATCACCATAGCTATAAAGGCCACAAAGTCCACCTTCTTAACCTTTAAAATGTCAGGGTCCTGCTGGTGAAAGGCAACCCCTGCAGCCTGCAGTGAAGGCCTATCTACCACCATGGACTCTTCAGGAGCACCATTCAAACCTTTTAACAGCTGCTGCATATGAAATGCTCTGGACAGCCCTGACTTTGGCCACCTCATTCTCTTTCACCCTTGTCGGGCAATAGAAAGATGTAGCTTCATGATTCCCACTACAATTGCAACATATCACATTTTCTTCACTTTTAAAACACATTATATGATATTTTTCCACAACTTGGACATCTCGGCTTCTCCCTTCTGCAAACACTTGAAACATGACCAAAAGCTTTACAATGATCACACTGCATTGGTCTTGAATAAATGCTCAGACTCTGTAGTTTATATACCCCAACTGCACTTGAGTAGGGAGAGACTCCATATCAAAAAACAAAAGAACAGATAGACATTTTTACTCTTCACTTTTTCACCATTCACCACACGATTCATCCGACGTGCATCAATCACCCAGGAATATTTTTAATCTCTTCAAAATCAACTTACCACGAGATGCCAGATATAACCCCCTTAAGGGGTGCCCTGTTCCGAAGAGACACACACGACACTTCAAACATATCAAATCGGGTGAGACGCAACGCACATTCCTTCTGAACCGCAGAAGCACATCAAATCAAAACAAGCCCGCCTCTCGTGATCCTCACAGCCTTCACTTTACCCAGCACTCTCTCCATCAGTTTGGATATCTCAAATGATTTCTTCAAGATTGGTACTCTGCTCAGCTGCTCCTCATTAACAAACCGTCCTCCTATTAGATACGAAGGGTCATTCTCATCACTGTACCCTACTTTGCTCCGTTTTCCATTATTTTGGACAATACTCAAATTCTCCTTGATTCTACCGCCATTGGATTCAGAATCCACTTCATTGTCCACTTCCGCCATCTTTTCCCCTCATGACCAAGAATTTCCTCTCACAGGGCCCATCTGTTTGTTCAGCAGGTCGCTTTTCAATATTTCAAAAAACTGATTTGTGCTTTTATTAGGGGGAAATTACAAAGAATGGATTCAGATTGAGTGAGTAGAGTGAGATATTACAGGAATATCATACAAACTAATAATTTAAATCAGTTGAATATGTCAGATGAGCCATGTAAAAATGAACTACAAATAATGTTACACTCACTAATACACTGGATAACGTAAAACGATCTAGTCTATATAACCGACTGGGCTAGGGTTCAGAATAAGAGGTGCCACCATTCCCGGAAGATGGCTTCAACCTGGTTGAAGATCAATAATACCTTGTGGCAGTTCCTAACCTCTTTGAGGTTAGAGTGGTCTCCACTGACCTGGATAAAGCCCTCCACCTAAATTGCTGCAGGAATATTTCAAACATGGTCATAAAGCCAGATAGGCGACTGGCACATCTTGTGAATACTGACAGTGTACTTTTGTTGTGTAGGGCCCACACATCTGATAGTTCCAATTCTCCTTTGGGATGAGTTTGACACCTAATCAAAGCCTTAGAAGAACATTAGAAATCAAAATGCAACCCAGAAAAAGTGAAGAGGCTGAAAATATTTTTTGGGGTATTTGTTGTTGTTTCTTATAGTAACCATTACAGTGAACCTTGGTAGGATCAATTTATTATTGAGTTGCAGGGAGATTACATATATTGTGTAGCAGCATATACTATGAATGGTGCTGTTTCTAGGCTATTCCATTATTTACCACATGGTGTCCCCTTGCACAGATGACAAGAATAGGGGTAGAGGGTGGAAAAATCATTGCCATGGCAACATAAGACATCAGCCCACTCATACTGAGTAGGTCCCCAGAATAATGTTCAGATGAGAAATCAAATGAAATATCTTTCCACCGCTTTTCGTCTCTGACCTCTGTGTGTGTGTGCCTCTTTCTCACGTTGACTTCTCTATTACGATTCTCCTTCCTTGTCAAGTGTGATATATCAAGGCCAATTGTACTGTGTTTTTCTAGGTATTCTACCAATATGAAAATGCTAAGCTTTTTCATAATCAGTTTGTTTCCAACTCGTTAATTGTAATAATCAATTAGCTCAATGGATTGCTGATGGATCCAAGTTGTTCAGTGCAAGCACGCTCATTAAAATTCTGATTAATTCGGCAAGCAGATAAAACAAGGCTTCAGACCACCTGTCACAAGTGAATTATTCAACATTTATTGATTCCCCATGCTATGAGGGTACTTGTTTTAGTTTGTTGACCAACTGCCCAATGACTCAGGCAAGACACTCAGGCAAGACACTCAGGCACTTTCTCTGATTTCATAAAGTTGGATTCAAACAAGGTTATGAGGATCTCTAATGCAGCACCACCGACCAGATAGGACTGGGAGAAAATGTGGGTTGATTTATTTCATTCAAATAATTCGTAACAGTTTAAAGCTATAGATTTCCACCCATGAGTCCTCATTGTAGATGTCTCAACTCATTATTGACTTCAATAGCTTCAAGATATTGCCTCAAAATATTGTATGGTGATGTACCACAGTATTCTATGACTGTAAATTGCTAAATCTATTCTTATGCTTTTTTTACAGTTAAAATGTATATGTTGAGTGGTTAGTTTAAAGGTCCAATGCAGCAGTTTTTATCTCAATACCTTACTGTGATTGTTTTCAATTAAAATTGTAAAAAAGAAACAGTTTATTAGCAAAGAGCAATTTCTCAAGCAAGGATTTAGCTATGACTGTCTGAGACAGTCTGGGAGTACGGAGGGGGAAACATAAAACTAGCTGTTATTGGCAGAGAGGTTTGGAACTCTATTATTGGTCTATTAACTGATTTATGTCACCAGGCAGGTCAAAACTCCATCCCACCAAAACAGGTTGAAATTTCAGGCAGTCTTTTCTAACAACTCTTATACTAAAAGGGCATTATCATAATTTGTACAATTGTACACTGTTATTCCAGTGCTTCTACATCTGCATTGCTTGCTCTTTGGCGGTTTAGGCTGGGTTTCTGTTAAAGCACTTTGTGATAACTGCTGATGTAAAAATGGCTTTATAAATACGTTTGATTGATCATAGTGTGGAAATATAAGTGTGCGTGTGTGTGTCACTCAGATTTCATCCAGACAGTGTACTGTACATCCTGCGTACATTCAAAGCAGTGAACCACTGTATGTATACTGACTCAGGACTGTACATTGTAATGACTGATGAGTGATAGATTGCATTAATATAGGCTAGTGCTAGGGCACTAGGCTAGTTAGGGCACTTGAAATGGGACAAATCACATTACGGACAATGTCTTGCCACCATGTCGACATCCGATTACGCTACAATGTCCACTAAGACTACCTGTGTAGTAATATTCTTTAGTAACAACATTGTATTAAACATGTTATATTTGAAGTTATGAATGAGAAATTGGCTCTAAAACTCTAATTCCATATCACCTCCAAGAGGCCATTACTATCCAGGAAGGCTTTTTCATATTGAGTTTGTAATCATTAAAATCAGTAAATGTAAAGGTTGTACCCTACCTGGAGGCAATTTGACTGTATATTAATATTGTGTTCTTCTATTTCCAATTACTTTAATATGATTCACTCAGATGCTCTGATATCTGGATGCACAGTGGCCCATCTGCCATGTTACTGCTCTGATACGTTTTGTGTTTTCGCAGCCTGGTCTCATAGACTAGACGTAATATAGTAAACATGTTACATATGATATGGTTACATAAGACAGATGCTTACTTAAGCCAAAAACGGTGGTTGAGGGTTGAGGATTTACGTAAAGAACAAGTCATACGTTGCAAATCTTGCACTTCACAAGTATTTGAGTGGGGGGGTGCTCTACAAACCAACACAACCATGAAGTTGTGTTTTTATATTCACCTTGGAACAATCTGATCCTCTTAGCAAAGGCTCCAGTATTATACAGACTGTGCTATATAGCCAAGGTGTTTATCGATCAGTTATACAATCTCTCAACGCTACATGCATACCTTTTCATTTCATTCAACATAGCAACAGCCTTTCAGTCGATATGCAATTCAGTACTGATAATGGATAACAAATAAAAAATAGAGATGGGAGATGAATGAAGGGTGGAACTTTGATTGAATCAAAGTAACAAGCAGCAAATGAAACAAGCAAGAACTAAATCAAACTTCATACTCTAGTCTAGTCTCTTGAAGGTTGGAAGACACAATGTAAATAACCTAATTTATGTCCCTCTTACTGCCCAGAATGCCTCTGCTGATCCTACAGCTATTGTATGCAGTAATCATATGCCTATGAACCAGAGTAATACTGTTAGCACTGAGGTGGTGTGCCCTAGTAGGAAGTCCACTGTGTGCAGCTCACCCTGCACTAATAAAAATAACCAGAGTATGTCTACCTATAATAAGCTTCCCAGTAAAGCAAGGAAAATAATCAAGCATCCCAGAAAAGTGTTAGAAATAGCCCACATTAACATATGTAGCTTAAGAAACAAGGTTCATGAAATTAATAATTTGCTAGTAACACATGACATTCATATTCTGACCATCTCTGAAACTCACTTAGATAATACCTTTGATGATACAGTGGTAGCAATACAAGGTTATAATATGTACAGAAAATACAGAAATGCCAATGAGGGCGGTGTTGCGGTGTATATTCAGAACCACATTCCTGTAAAGCTTAGAGAGGATCTCATGTTAAATACTGTTGAAGTAATATGGATACAGGTTCACCTGCCTCACCTGAAGCCCATTCTGGTGGGAAGCTGCTATAGACCACCAAGTGCTAACAATCAATATCAGGATAACATGTGTGAAATGCTTGATAATATATGTGATATCAATAGAGAGGGATACTTTCTGGGTGATTGAAATATTGACTGGCTTTCATCAGGCTGCCCACTCAAGAGAAAGCTTCAAACTGTAACTAGTGCCTGCAACATGGTTCATGTTATCAATCAACTTACCAGGGTAGTTACAAACAGTAGAGGACTGAAATCATCAACATGTATTGATCATATATTTACTAATGCTGCAGAAATGTGTTTTAAAGCAGTATCCAAATCCATCGGAAGTAGTGATAACAATATACTAGCCATATCTACAGTGGCTTGCAAAAGTATTCACCCCATTGGCATTTTTCCTATTTTGTTGCCTTACAACCTGGAATTAAAATGGATTTTTTGGGGGTTTGTATCACAGATACTTCAATCTCCGCTGTGGAGCTTTGCAGCTCCTTCAGGGTTATTTTTGGTCTCTTTGTTGCCTCTCTGATTAATGCCCTCCTTGCCTGGTCCGTGAGTATTGGTGGGCGGCCCTCTCTTGGCAGGTTTGTTGTGGTGCCATATTCTTTTACATTTTTAATAAGGATTTAATGGTGCTCCGTGGGGTGTTCAAAGTTTCTGATATTTTTTTATAACCCAACCCTGATCTGTACTTCTTCACAACCTTGTCCCTGACCTGTTTGGAGAACTCCTTGGTCTTCATGGTGCCCCCTGCTTGGTGGTGCCCCTTGCTTAGTGGTGTTGCAGACTCTGGGGCCTTTCAGAACAGGTGTATATATACTGAGATCATGTGACACTTAAATTGCACACAGGTGGACTTTATTTAACTAATTATGTGACTTCTAAAGGTAATTGGTTGCACCAGATCTTATTTAGGGGCTTCATAGCAAAGGGGGTGAATACATACAGTTGAAATTGGATATTTACATACACCTTAGCCAAATACATTTAAACTCAGTTTTTCACAATTCCTGACATTTAATCCTATTAAAAATTCCCTGTCTTAGGTCAGTTAGGATCACCACTTTATTTTAAGAATGTGAAATGTCAGAATAATAGTAGAGAGAATGATTTATTTCAGCTTTTATTTCTTTCATCACATTCCCAGTGGGTCAGAAGTTTACATACACTCAATTAGTATTTGGTAGCATTGCCTTTAATTGTTTAACTTGGGTCAAACATTTTGGGTAGCCTTCCTGCAGCAAAGCACCCCCACAGCATGATGCTGCCACCCCCACAGCATGATGCTGCCACCCCCGTGCTTTACGGTTGGGATGGTGTTTTTCGGCTTGCAAGTGACCCCCTTTTTCCTCCAAACATAACGATGGTCATTATGGCCAAACAGTTCTATTTTTGTTTCATCAGACCAGAGGACATTTCTCCAAAAAGTACAATCTTTGTCCCCATGTGCAGTTACAAACCGTAGTCTGGCTTTTTTATGGCGGTTTTGGAGAAGTGGCTTCTTCCTTGCTGAGCGGCCTTTCAGGTTATGTCGATATAGGACTCGTTTTACTGTGGATATAGATACTTTTGTTCCTGTTTCCTCCAGCATCTTCACAAGGTCCTTTGCTGTTGTTCTGGGATTGATTTGCACTTTTCGCACCAAAGTACGTTCATCTCTAGGAGACAGAACGCGTCTCCTTCCTGAGCGGTATGATGGCTGCGTGGTCCCATGGTGTTTATACTTGCGTACTATTGTTTGTACAGATGAACATGGTACCTTCAGGCATTTGGAAATTGCTCCCAAGGATGAACCAGACTTTGGAGGTCTACACATTTTTTTCTGAGGTCTTGGCTGATTTATTTTGATTTTCCCATGATGTCAAGCAAAGAGGCACTGAGTTTGAAGGTAGGCCTTGAAACACATCCACAGGTACACCTCCAGTTGACTCAAATGATGTAAATTAGCCTATCAGAAGCTTCTAAAGCCATGACATCATTTTCTGGATTTTTCCAAGCTGTTTAAATGAACAGTCAACTTAGTGTATGTAAACTTCTGACCCACTGGAATTGTGATACAGTGAATTATAAGTGAAATAATCTGTCTGTAAACAATTGTTGGAAAAATTACTTGTGTCATGCACAAAGTAGATGTCCTAACCGACTTGCCAAAACTATAGTTTGTTAACAAGAAATTTGTGGAGTGGTTGAAAAACGAGTTTTAATGACTCCAATCTAAGTGTATGTAAACTTCCAACTTCAACTGTAGGTCTGGCCATACAACCGATTGGTAAATGTACTGCAAATTGAGAAATCATGTGACTAAACTGAATAAAAAGAAGAAGAAACTACACCATGAAATATAGATAAATGACATAAAGAATGATAGTAAAAAGCTTTGGAGCACCACCTTAAATGAAATCTTGGGCAAAAAGGCTAACTCCTCTCCATCATTCATTGAATCAGATGTCTCACTCATCACAAAACCCACTTGTATTGCCAACTATTTTAATGATTTTTTCATTGACAAGATTAGCAAACTTAGGCATGACATGCCAGCAACAAACGCTTACACTACACATCCAAGTATATCTGACCAAATTATGATAGACAAGCATTGTATTTTTGAATTCCGTAAAGTGAGTGTGGAAGAGGTGAAAAAATTATTGTTGTTTATCAACAATGACAAGCCACCGGGGTCTGACAACTTGGATGGAAAATTACTGAGGATAATAGCGGATGATATTGCCACATCTGCAATTTAAGCCTACTAGAAAGTGTGTGCCCTCAGGCCTGGGGGGGAAGCAAAAGTTATTCCCCTACCTTAGAATAATAAAGCCCCCTTAACTGGCTCAAATAGCCGACCAATCAGCCTGTTACCAACCCTTAGTAAACTTTTGGAAAGAATTGTGTTTGACCAGATAAAATGCTATTTTACAATAAACAAATTGACAACAGACTTTCAGCACGCTTATAAGGAAGGACATTCAACAAGCACAGCACTTACACAAATGACTGATGATTGGCTGAGAGAAATTGATGATACAAATATTGTGGGGGCTGTTTTGTTAGACTTCAGTGCGGCTTTTGACATTCTTGGTCATAGTCTGTTGCTGGAAAAACGTATGTGTTATGGCTCTGTCTAACAGAACACAGAGGGTATTCTTTAATGGAAGCCTCTCCAACAAAATCCAGTTAGAATCAGGAATTCCCCAGGGCAGCTGTCTAGGCCCCTTACATTTTTCAATCTTTACTAACGACATGCCACTGGCTTTGAGTAAAGCCAGTGTGTCTATGTATGCGGATGACTCAACACTATACACGTCAGCTACCACAGCGACTGAAATGACTGCAACACTTAACAAAGAGCTGCAGTTAGTTTCAGATTGGGTGGCAAGGAATAAATTAGTCCTAAATATTTCAAAAACTAAAAGCATTGTATTTGAGACAAATCATTTACTAAACCCTAAACCTCAACTATATCTTGTAATGTATAATGTGGAAATTGAGCAAGTTGAGGAGACTAAATTGCTTGGAATAACCCTGGATTGTAAACTGTCATGGTCAAAACATATTCATACAACAGTAGCTCGGATGGGGAGAAGTCTGTCTATAATAAAGCACTGCTCTGCATTCTTAACAGCACTATCAACAAGGAAGGTCCTACAGGCCTTAGTTTTGTCGCACCTGGACTACTGTTCAGTCGTGTGGTCGGAAAGGGGGATTTAGGAAAATTGCAATTGGCTCAGAACAGGGCAGCACGTCTGGCCCTTGGATGTACACAGAGAGCTAACATTAATGTCAGTCTCTCCTGGCTCAAAGTGGAGGAGAGATTGACTTAATCACTACTTGTATTTGTGAGAGGTATTGACATGTTGAATAAACAGAGCTGTCTGTTTGAACTACTGGCACACAGCTCGGACACCCATGCATACCCCACAAGACATGCCACCAGAGGTCTCTTCACAGTCCCCAAGTCAAGAACAGACTATGGGAGGCGCACAGTACTACATAGAGCCATGACTACATGGAACTCTATTCCATATCAAGTAACTCATGCCAGCAGTAAAATTAGATTTAAAAAACAGATAAAAATACACTTTATGGAACAGCAGGGACTGTGAAGCAACAGAAACATAGACACACGCACAATACACACACGTACACTCTACTACCACATATGTGGTAGTAGAGTAGAAATGTTGTGAAATTTGTTACGAATGTTTTGTAATGTTTTTACAATGTATAACTGCCTTAATTTTGCTGGACCCCAGGAAGAGTAGCTGCTGCCTTGACAAATACAAATGAACAATGTTCACCTTTATTTTATTGTGCTGAATGCTGAATGCACTAGCACGTTGCAAAGCCTGCTTTTTCAGTACCCTCCACTCGTATCCTGCAAAACTACTGCTTTATAATCTCCTAAAGCCCAGGACCTGATCTCACGCTTCTTACCCCATAGTCCATGTGCTCTGCCCCTTTTCTCTTGGGCAGCAGGGCCTCATTCGAGTGGGTACACACATTGAGAACAGATCAGACCAGGGGGAATCGTAGCACAGGATAGCGCAGGGATCATCAACTAGATTCAGCCGAAGGACGATTTTCTTTCTTGAGCGGATGGTCAGGGGGCCAGAAGATAATGTAAAAATAATTTGTAGACTCCAAATTGACCACAAGAAGCCCAAACATACATAATAGTTGACTAAAACATAATAATTTCAAACCTTACTTACGTTTATATATTACATTTTTTACATTTACGTCATTTAGCAGACGCTCTTATCCAGAGCGACTTACAAATTGGTGCATTCACCCTATAGCCAGTGGGATAACCACTTTATCCTATCCCAGGTATTCCTTAAAGAGGTGGGGTTTCAAATGTCTCCGGAAGGTGGTGAGTGACTCCGCTGTCCTGGCGTCGTGAGGGAGCTTGTTCCACCATTGGGGTGCCAGAGCAGCGAACAGTTTTGATTGGGCTGAGCGGGAACTATGCTTCCGCAGAGGAAGGGAGCCAGCAGGCCAGAGGTGGATGAACGCAATGCCCTCGTTTGGGTGTAGGGACTGATCAGAGCCTGAAGGTACAGAGGTGCCGATCCCCTCACAGCTCCATAGGCAAGCACCATGGTCTTGTAACAGATGCGAGCTTCAACTGGAAGCCAGTGGAGTGTGCGGAGGAGCGGGGTGACGTGAGAGAACTTGGGAAGGTTGAACACCAGACGGGCTGCGGCATTCTGGATGAGTTGTAGGGGTTTAATGGCACAGGCAGGGAGCCCAGCCAACAGCGATTTGCAGTAATCCAGACGGGAGATGACAAGTGCCTGGATTAGGACCTGTGCCGCTTCCTGTGTAAGGCAGGGTCGTACTCTCCGAATGTCGTAGAGCATGAACCTGCAGGATCGGGTCACCGCCTTGATGTTAGCGGAGAACGACAGGGTGTTGTCCAGGGTCACGCCAAGGCTCTTCGCACTCTGGGAGGAGGACACAACGGAGTTGTCAACCGTGATGGCGAGATCATGGAACGGGCAGTCCTTCCCCGGGAGGAAGAGCAGCTCCGTCTTGCCAGGGTTCAGCTTGAGGTGGTGATCCGTCATCCATACTGATATGTCTGCCAGACATGCAGAGATGCGATTCGCCACCTGGTTATCAGAAGGGGGAAAGGAGAAGATTAGTTGTGTATCGTCAGCGTAGCAATGATAGGAGAGGCCATGTGAGGATATGACAGAGCCAAGTGACTTGGTGTATAGGGAGAATAGGAGAGGGCCTAGAACTGAGCCCTGGGGGACACCAGTGGTGAGAGCACGTGGTGCGGAGACAGCTTCTCGCCACGCCACTTGGTAGGAGCGACCGGTCAGGTAGGACGCAATCCAGGAGTGAGCCGCGCCGGAGATGCCCAGCTCGGAGAGGGTGGAGAGGAGGATCTGATGGTTCACAGTATCAAAGGCAGCAGACAGGTCTAGAAGGACAAGAGCAGAGGAGAGAGAGTTAGCTTTAGCAGTGCGGAGAGCCTCCGTGACACAGAGAAGAGCAGTCTCAGTTGAATGACCAGTCCTGAAACCTGACTGGTTTGGATCAAGAAGGTCATTCTGAGAGAGATAGCAAGAGAGTTGGCTAAAGACGGCACGCTCAATAGTTTTGGAAAGAAAAGAAAGAAGGGATACTGGTCTGTAGTTGTTGACATCAGTGGGATCGAGTGTTGGTTTTTTTGAGAAGGGGTGCAACTCTCGCTCTCTTGAAGACGGAAGGGACATAGCCAGCGGTCAAGGATGAGTTGATCAGCGAGGTGAGGTAGGGGAGAAGGTCACCGGAGATGGTCTGGAGAAGAGAGGAGGGGATGGGGTCAAGCGGGCAGGTTGTTGGGCGGCCTGCAGTCACAAGTCGCAGGATTTTATCTGGAGAGAGAGGGGAGAAAGAAGTCAAAGCATAGGGTAGGGCAGTGTGAGCAGGACCAGCAGCGTCATTAGACTTAACAAACGAGGATCGGATGTCGTCAACCTTCTTTTCAAAGTGGTTGACGAAGTCATCCACAGAGAGAGAGGGGGGAGGATTCAGCAGGGAGGAAAATGTGGCAAAGAGCTTCCTAGGGTTAGAGGCAGATGCTTGGAATTTAGAGTGGTAGAAAGTGGCCTTAGCAGCAGAAACAGATGAAGAAAATGTAGAGAGGAGGGAGTGAAAAGATGCCAGGTCGGCAGGGAGTTTAGTTTTCTTCCATTTCCGCTCCGCTGCCCGGAGCTCTGTTCTGTGAGCTCGCAATGAGTCATCAAGCCACGGAGCTGGAGGGGAGGACCGAGCCGGCCGGGAGGATAGGGGACACAGAGAGTCAAAGGATGCAGAAAGGGAGGAGAGGAGGGTTGAGGAGGCAGAATCAGGAGATTGGAGGGAGAAGGATTGAGCAGAGGGAAGAGATGATAGGATGGAAGAGGAGAGTGGGAGAGAGAGAGCGAAGGTTGCGGCGGCGCATTACCATCTGTGTAGGGGCAGAGTGAGTAGTGTTGGAGGAGAGCGAGAGAGAAAAGGATACAAAGTAGTGGTCGGAGACATGGAGGGGAGTTGCAGTGAGATTAGTAGAAGAGCAGCATCTAGTAAAGATGAGGTCAAGCGTATTGCCTGCCTTGTGAGTAGGGGGGACGGTGAGAGGGTGAGGTCAAAAGAGGAGAGGAGTGGAAAGAAGGAGGCAGAGAGAAATGAGTCAAATGTAGACGTAGGGAGGTTGAAATCCCCCAAAACTGTGAGGGGTGAGCCATCCTCAGGAAAGGAACTTATCAAGGCGTCAAGCTCATTGATGAACTCTCCAAGGGAACCTGGAGGGCGATAGATGACAAGGATATTAAGCTTAAATGGGCTAGTGACTGTGACAGCATGGAATTCAAATGAGGAGATAGACAGATGGGTTAGGGGAAAAATTGAGAATGTCCATGTCACACCCTGGCTCTGGGACTCTATATGTTGAGCCAGGGTGTGTTCATTCTATGTGGTTTATTTCTATGTTGGGGGTTCTAGTTTGTCGTTTTCTATGTTTGCCTTAGTGACTCCCAATCAGAGGCAACGAGTGTCAGCTGTTGGCTGGTTGTCTCTGATTGGGAGCCATATTTAACTGTCTGTTTTTCACTTTGTGTTTGTGGGTTTTTGTTCCGTGTTCGGTCATTGTCACCGTGGACTTCACGAGTCGTTTCTTGTTTTGTATTTTGTTTGACACTTTAACTAATTAAAGTATGTTCGTTCAACACGCTGCGCATTGGTCTACTTCTCTCCCTGACGATCGTGACAGAAAAACCCACCATACTAGGACCAAGCAGCGTGTCCAGGAGCAGGCAGACTGGACATGGGAGGATCGCCGGCCATGGAGTGAGACTGACGAGAGGCAACTCCAAAAAATTTTTTTGGGGGGGCACACGGCATGGACGACGGGGCTGACGGAGGCAAAAGAGGGGCGGATTCTGGAGGCCACCAGGTTACGGATACACTGCCCTGTACGTCCTGTGCGGATGCCTCACACAGAGTGTGTGAGGGTAGGCATTCAGCCAGGACGGGTTGTGGCCGCTCTTCACTCCAGGGCTCCTATCCGTCTCCACAGCCCGGTTCGGCCTGTCCCTGCTCCACGCACCAAGCCTACGGTGTGCGTTGCCAGCCCAGTCCGGCCAGTCCCTGCTCCACGCACCAAGCCTACGGGGTGCGTCGCCAGCCCGGCCCGGCCTGTCCCTGCTCCACGCACCAAGTCTAAGATGCGCGTCGCCAGCCCGGCCCGGCCTGTTCCTGCCACTCGCACCAAGTCTACGGTGCGCGTCGCCAGCCCGGCCCGGCCTGTTCCTGCCACTCGCACCAAGTCTACGGTGCGCGTCGCCAGCCCGGCTCGGCCTGTTCCTGCCACTCGCACTAAGTATACGGTGCGCGTCGCCAGCCCGGCCCGGCCTGTTCCTGCCACTCGCACCAAGCCAGGGGTGCGAGTCGTCAGCCTGGTCCAGCCCGTTCCTGCTACTCGCACCAAGCCAGGGGTGCGAGTCGTCAGTCCGGTGAGGCCCGTTCCGGCTCCACGCACCAAGCCAGGGGTGCGAGTCGTCAGTCCGGTGAGGCCCGTTCCGGCTCCACGCACCAAGCCAGGGGTGCGAGTCGTCAGTCCGGTGAGGCCCTGTTCGGCTCCACGCACCAAGCCAGGGGTGCGAGTCGTCAGTCCGGTGAGGCCCGTTCGGCTCCACGCACTAGCCAGGGGTGCGAGTCGTCAGTCCGGTGAAGCCCGTTCCGGCTCCACGCACCAGGCTAGGGGTGCGCATCGTCAGCCGGTCCGGCCCGTTGCTGCTCCACGCACCAAGCCAGGGGTGCGCATCGTCAGCCCGGTCCGGTCAGTTCCTGCCTCACGCACCAAGCCAGGGGTGCGCGTCGTCAGTCCGGCACAACCCGTGCCTGGGTCATCGGTGCCAAATCAGGTACCGCTCAACTGCTCCACAACGGAGCTGAAGCTAGCCGCTCCTGCTACGTCCAGGTCAGCTCCAGCCAGCGGGGCCAGACCGGACCAGGGTCGCTATGGGGGGTTTATTGGAGGGTGGTGGGCAAGGCCGGAGCCAGAACTGTTTTGCTCTTATTGAGGCGCGGTCGCAGTCCGCGCCTTTAGGGGGGGGTACTGTCACACCCTGGCTCTGGGACTCTATATGTTGAGCCAGGGTGTGTTCATTCTATGTGGTTTATTTCTATGTTGGGGGTTCTAGTTTGTCGTTTTCTATGTTTGCCTTAGTGACTCCCAATCAGAGGCTGGTTGTCTCTGATTGGGAGCCATATTTAACTGTCTGTTTTTCACTTTGTGTTTGTGGGTTTTTGTTCCGTGTTCGGTCATTGTCACCGTGGACTTCACGAGTCGTTTCTTGTTTTTTATTTTGTTTGACACTTTTAACTAATTAAAGTATGTTCGTTCAACACGCTGCGCATTGGTCTACTTCTCTCCCTGACGATCGTGACAGTCCACTTGGGAGAGATGAGGATTCCTGTGCCACCACCCCTCTGACCAGATGCTCTCGGGGTATGCGAGAACACATGGTCAGACGAGGAGAGAGCAGTAGGAGTAGCAGTGTTTTCAGTGGTAATCCATGTTTCCGTCAGCGCCAGGAAGTCGAGGGACTGGAGGTTAGCATAGGCTGGGATGAAGTCAGCCTTGTTGGCAGCAGAACGGCAGTTCCAGAGGCTGCCTGAGACCTGGAACTCCAGGTGTGGGGTGCGTGCAGGGACCACCAGGTTAGAGAGGCAGCAGCCACGCGGTTTGAGGCGTTTGTGTAGCCTGTGCGGAGAGGAGAGAACAGGGATAGGCAGAGGCATAGTTGACAGGCTGTAGCAAATGGCTACAATAATGCAGAGGAGATCGGAATGAAATGAACTAAACATCTGGGAAAGGAGAGAGTAGGGCCTCCCTCACCAAAACTTCCACCTCAGAAACTATAATTGTTTCACTGAACCACCCGAATAAAAACTCTCCCAACTTCCACTTTAGAAATTAGAATTGTTGTGAACTACAGCGGTTCAATGTTTCAAGGAATAGACTCAACTTACTTTATTCAGCTAGCTAACTATGACGCCATAGCTAACTAGCATGCTAGCATCCAATAACACACAGTTTAGCACCAATACTTGGTTACAACAAACTACCAATAGTGTGTTAACACACTAAACAGATAATTCGTGTCCGTGTCTAGTTCCTTTCATAACGCAGCAATAATTAAACGTTGGCTAGCTAGCACAAATATATTGTATTTAGCTGCTACAGTACAGTTAGCTGGTCGTGTTGGCTAGCTAGCAATGGCTACTGTGTTGACTTTGTTTGAAAAACGGCTAGCTAGCTAGCTTCGTGCTACACCCGGCACCGCCGAATATAATGCTAACCTACAATAACTACCCACAACAGCCCACGATGCCTAACTATGACGCCATAGCTAACTATCATGCTAGCATCCAATAACACACAGTTTAGCACCAATACTTGGTTACAACAAACTACCAATAGTGTGTTAACACACTAAACAGATAATTCGTGTCCGTGTCTAGTTCCTTTCATAACGCAGCAATAATTAAACGTTGGCTGGCTAGCACAAATAAATTGTATTTAGCTACTACAGTACAGTTAGCTGGTCGTGTTGGCTAGCTAGCAATGGCTACTGTGTTGACTTTGTTTGAAAAACGGCTAGCTAGCTAGCTTCGTGCTACACCCGGCACCGCCGAATACAATGCTAACCTACAATAACTACCCACAACAGCCCACGATGCCTACCTACAATACCTAACTACAATCTAAATACATAATTAAGCCTTACTCGACAAAGCCCAAGCTATGTATGATCACGTGTCTCTCTATCATGTGTGGGAATACTTGGGAACAGATTTCCAAAATAATTTCCTGGTGTTTTTAGTCTTTTATGTCCAACAATCAAAATACATTTATTTTTATTTTAATAACACCAACAGCGGGCCAAATTCAGCCTGCGGGCCACCAGTTTAGGAATCCTGGTATCACAGGAGGTTGGTGCCACCTTAATTGGGGAGGACGGGCTTGTGGTAATGGCTGGAGCGGAATAGGTGGAATGGTATCAAATACATTGAACACATGGTTTTTATGCGTTTGATGCCATTCCAATTGTGCCGTTCCAGCCATTATTATGAGTCATCCTCCCCTCAGCAGCCTCCTGTTATCGTGTAGGGCTAAAGTCAAACAATTTTTATTACCCAAACTATTTATCTTTAAAGTCCCCTGTAGCTCAGTTGGTAGAGCATGGCGCTTGCAACGCCAGGGTTGTGGGTTTGTTTCCCACGGGGGGCCAGTATGAAAATGTATGCACTCACTAACTGTAAGTCGCTCTGGATAAGACTAAAATGCAAATGTAAAGCATGTTATTCCCAGAGTTCCCCAGTTTTTCCCCAGCCCTCTCTCTATCTACGTGTATCTGTTTAAGAGGTGAAAGCTGGTGCAGAGAAGCCACAAAGGGCTGTTTCTACAAAAAAATCAAACCAGAACAGTTCCCCTTTTGAAGGGGAATAGAAAGAGGCGCGGGGGGATGAGATAGTGAAGGATAGAGAGAGGGGGGAATGAGAGTGATAGAGAGAACAATGAGAGGGAAATACGTTTCAGATAAGTTATTGCAGGGTCCTGAAACTGCTGTTATGACTATTAACCATTAGTTTCCCAGCCAACAAGTGTTTTTTCTTCCTCATCCCCTGAAGAGATTTCAGTTCATACGTTTGTGAGAACTGCCAGGCTGGCCAGTGCCCAAAATCTTTAAGTTCCAATTCCACCCCTCTTTGAGCCTTTGATGATTGCCTTGTTGAACAGCAGGATACTACTGATCATTTCCACCCATCAATGGTCTCATATCACTTATATCAAGCCATACTGTTATTACTCATACATAGTATTTTACAGTAATGTAGCCAAAGCATTAGATCGCACTGTAGCACCAAGTTTCACACCAGGTGGTGATTCAGTCATTTAATATCAGTTGTACCACAAGCAGATGTATATATTAAGGCGTAGGTTTTTCTAATTATAGCCAGTAAGAATACAGCAAGAAAGGAGGGAGATAATATTCTATCTAATTTGCACTGCAGCGTCAGCATTGCATGAAGAATTCATGATGCATACTTCAGTTTTACAATGATGATGATTATATTTTTAGCTCACAAAATAGTTGCCCCATTTGGAAGGATAGTCAAAGCCATAATGATCTTGGATAGAAAACATGACATTTTCTTGGATATAAAGGCTTTGCCTTTGAATGGGAGAACCGAGGCGTTACGTTTAATTTGTGCCGAATAGATTGCCATGTTAAAAAATATAGGAAAGCAATGAAAAACTTATATAGCTGGCTGTCTGGCCTGAAATGGTACACAATTATGTCATAATTTGTTTGCTCCAAAATTGGAGCTTTTTACATCTAACATCATTTGATGTACTGTATGTGGAGGCAAATGAAAGCTGTCAACAGTAATTATACATTGGCATGTCTGTTGGGAGTTGTGACAGTGCTCTGTAATGACATTTTAATTAAACCTGTAATGAATACTGATGGTCAGGTCTGACAGTGGAAAACTGATGCTACTATCCAGAGATGGATCTTTGTCAAGATTACAGCACCCCCTTCCATTCTAATTTTGAGCTATCCGTCAGCCATTTCCAATCCAGAAGCTATCTTATAAACAGTAGAGAAAATATCTGCAGAAGAAATAATGTAATAGAAGGGGAGAGAATAGAAGAATGATACTCTTAGAAAAGAAGGTACTATCTAGAACCTAAAAGTGTTCTTCGGCTGACCCTTTTGAGGAACCCTTTTTGGTTTCACGTAGAACGCTTTTGGTTCCAGGTAGAACCTTTTCCACAGAGGGTTCTACATGGAACCCAAAAAGGTTCTACCTGGAACCAAAAAGGGTTAGTCTATGGGGACAGCTGCAGAACCCTTTTGGAACTCTTTTTTTAGAGTGTAGAAGACAACTGGAATGTGATGTATTTCATCAGATGACAGAGTGTGTTTTATCTACGGGTCGAATTTGGTATTCTGTGCACGCATGGGATTTAGCCTATGGTTGGTAGAAACTTCAAACTCAGGCTAGAGGAGGAAGTCTAGATGTTCATTTCCTCTTCAGCTTACTAAAAGGGCCTCACGCACACCGCTTCTATTTGATTTCTGCCAAGCAGACCATGAAGTCATTTCTCTCCTCCAATTTCTGGAATGGATTGACAGCCAGGTGAAATAAGGCGAGCGCCAATCTCAACTGTGCGCTGGTTAGCAAAATGTGTCTGGTCCTTCTCTACTTCTCTCTCTTTCTCTAGCTTGCTGCTCCCCAACCGTTGAGAATGTACAGATGTATCCATGACCCAGTCTCTGTGATCTGTACACTGTGTTCATACAAGATGTCTAAGTGGCCAGAGGCTCTGTATAGTCACATTAATTGAAAGAGTAATAATGGTTACAGGTTCTTCTTCCAGGCATCAACACATCTGTGGATTGGGTTGGGCTCTGAGTGTGCACACTGTCTACTGTTCATCTCTCAATAATTGTTCAAGGGGAGCCACAGACTGTGGTGTAACTGACAAGTTGAGGTAGAATGCCTGGTGCTTCATGACCCATGCTTCTAAACATCTGCTGCCATTGTACCATTGAATAATGCATTGAATAGGCTTTTGTAAAATGCTCTTGTTATTTTACACAAGACTAACCCATAGGGAATTTCAGCACTTAATAATGGATGGTTTATCTAATCTAAATTCAAGAAATATTCTATATCTAGGCCTACACGTTCTCACTTATCATCCACTGGCAATATGAATGGTGAGCATGTAGCTCTGATTGGTGACCATGTAGCTACGTTCTTAGAAAAAAGGGTTCCAAAAGTGTTCTGCAGCGGTCTCCATAGGATAACCCTTTTTGGTTCCAGGTAGAACCTTTTTGGTTCCATGTAGGACCCCCCTGTGGAAAGGGCTCCACATGGAACCCAAAAGGGTTCTACCTGGAACCAAAATGGGTTCTTCAAAGGGTTCTCCTATGGTTCTAGATGACACCTTTTTTTTATAAGAGTGTATGATTGGTGACCATGTAGCTCTGATTGGTGGGTTTAACCTCAGCTTCCTTAATTCCTTCCTTCCAGAGAGAGTGACTGTAGGTTCCTCTGTGTTAGGCTATGGTTCAACCCAGCACTCAGAGAAACAAACACGACAAAGGGAGTGGAAGAAACAAAAATACTTTAATAAAAGTTCAAATTGTCTTAGTCCAAAAACAACTGAAGTAAAGGAACAGAGTGGGCTAGTCGGCTCCGGAGGAAGGAGAGGCTAAGGCAGGCAGGCAGGCAGGCAGGCAGACCGGCAGGCAGGAAGGCAGGCAGGTTGGGAGGTATGTCTGAACTGAAGACAAAACAAACGACAGGTTAAGGAGAGTGGCGAGCCAGGCTGAAGACAAAGACAAAATAACTTTACTGGTGAGCCAAGTTACCGCTCTGGTAAGAACAACGATCTGGCGCCGGTGGAGAGCCATGCCCCGGAATTAGTAGTGCAGGTTGATGAGAGAATAGGATGCAGCTGCGTAGGCAGGAATCACTGGAAACAACCCGCAGCTGCACAGGAGAGGCAGATCCTGAGCACGCCCCTGATCCACTCCAGACACACCCACATAAAGGGGACAAACACACATACAGATACAACAGACAGAGGGGACAAAACAAGGAGGAAGGGAAACAGAAAAGGGAGAGACAAGCTGCCCACATAACAGTACCCCCCCTCAATGGTCGCCACCTGGCGACCCACCAGGCCTGTCAGGGTTGCCGTGATGGAAGTCCGTGATCAGCTGAGGATCCAACACAAAACGCTTAGGGACCCAAGACCTCTCCTCTGGTCCATAACCTTCCCAATCGACTAGGTATTGGAGACCCCCTACCCCGCCTCCGAGAGTCCAGGAGCCTACTGACGGTGTAGGCCGGATGGTCGTCAATGAGGCGAACAGGTGGAGGTGGATCAGCCGGCGGACACAAAAGGCTGGAGGACACAGGTTTCAGTTGGGAGACGTGGAAAGTAGGGTGTATCTTCATGGCTGAAGGCAACTTCAAACGAACCGCAGCGGGGGTTGATGATGGACTCCACCACAAACGGACCCAGGTACCGAGGAGACAGCTTGCGTGATTTGGTACGAAGAGGTACGTTCTTAGACGACAGCCAAACCTCTTGACCAGGATGAAACACAGGTGCGGGAGTCCTGCTCCTATCCGCTGTCATCTTGTTCCTGTCGGTGGTCCGAGCAACGCTTCCCGAGCGTCGCGCCACACTCTCTGGCAGCGGCGGAGGTTCTCCTGAACCGAAGGAACAGCCAATTCCTTCTCCTGAGCAGGAAACAGAGGGGGTTGATAACCCATGGTAACTTCGAAGGGTGAAAGACCAGTGGCAGAGGTGGTGAGGGAGTTGTGGGCGTACTCTATCCAAGGCAGATGTTTGGCCCAGGATGATGGATGTTGAGCAGCCACACAACGAATGGTTGCTTCGAGGTCTTGATTGGCTCTTTCTGTTTGACCGTTGGTCTGGGGATGAAACCCTGAGGATAGACTAACGGAAGCACCCAAAGCAGAACAGAAAACCTTCCAAACACGGGAAGTAAACTGTGGGCCTCTATCAGATACGATGTCCACAGGTATTCCATGGGGACGGAATACATGTTGGACTAGGAGGTCCGCTGTCTCACTGGCAGACGGTAATTTTGGTAATGCTATATAGTGAACAGATTTAGAGAATCTGTCCACAATGGTAAGTATAGTATCATTACCTTCAGACTTGGGTAGGCCGGTGACAAAATCCATGGCTATGTGGGACCAGGGACGGCTGGGAACTGGGAGGGGTAGCAGCAGCCCCGAAGGGGACTGATGGGAGGCTTTGCCCCGAGCACAGGTTGAACAGGCTGCCACAAAAGCCCGAACGTCAGTTTCCATTGAAGGCCACCAAAAATGTCTCCTAAGCAGCGTCAACGTAGCCTCATCCCAGGGTGACCAGCAAAACGGGAGGTGTGAATCCACTGCAACACCTGAGACCGGACCGTCTCGGGAACAAAGAGTAGGTTGGGAGGTCCATCACCCGGTCCCGGGTCCGTGGCAAGTGCAGTCTTCACAAGAGACTCGATCTCCCCACTGTACTGCCGCCACGACGCATGAGGAAGGTAGGACTGCCTCAGGCTCGCTGGTCTCCGAAGGGTCAGCAAACTGGCGGGACAAAGCATCTGGTTTAACATTTCTTGACCCCGGTCTGTATGTAAGAATAAAGTTAAACCTACTAAAAAACAGGGCCCATCTGGCTTGGCGTGAGTTGAGTCTCTTAGTGGCTTGGATGTAAGCCAAGTTTTTGTGGTCTGTCCAGACCACAAACGGCAGTTCAGCTCCATCCAGCCAGTGCCGCCATTCTTCCAATGCTAGCTTGACCGCCAGCAGTTCTCGGTTTCCAACGTCGTAATTCCGTTCTGTGGGTGACAATTTCTTGGAGAAAAAAGCACAGGGGTGAAGCTTTTGGTCAGTGGGGGGAGCGCTGGGAGAGAACTGCTCCCACACCTGAGTCCGACGCGTCCACCTCCACAACAAACTGTAGAGAGGTATTGGGGTGTATCAACACAGGGGAGGTGGAAAACAGTTCCTTCAAAACCCCTACCGCCTGCTCCGCCTCAGGGGACCACAGAAAAGGGACTTTAGGGGATGTGAGTCTAGTAAGGGGTGCCACCACTTTACTAAAACCCTTAATGAACCTACGGTAGAAGTTAGCAAAGCCCAAAAATCGTTGAAGTTGCTTACGGGTGGTGGGTATGGGCCATTCCGTCACTGCCCGGATCTTCTCGGGGTCCGCCTTCACCTGCCCGCTCTCAATGATGAAACCAAGGAACGATGTAGACTGTTTGTGGAACTCACACTTCTCTGCTTTGACGTACAGCTTGTTCTCCAAGAGCCGTTGAAGGACTTGACGGACGTGTGACTCATGCTCCTCGGGTGACTTGGAAAAAACAAGAATATCATCCAGGTATACAAAGACAAACGGTTCAAAAAATCCCTAAGAACATCGTTCACCATGGCTTGGAAAACAGCAGGGGCGTTTGAGAGCCCAAAGGGCATGACCAAATACTCAAAATGTCCCAGTGGAGTGTTGAAAGCGGTTTTCCACTCATCTCCCTTTCGGATCCGGACAAGGTGATAAGCGTTCCTGAGGTCGAGCTTGGAGAAAACTGTGGCGCCATGCAGAGGTTCAAAAGCAGAGTTGATGAGTGGAAGGGGATACTTGTTTTTAACAGTTATGTTGTTTAAACCCCTGAAATCGATACAGGGGCGTAACGACTTGTCCTTCTTTTCCACGAAAAAGAAACCTGCACCCAAAGGAGATGACGAGGGACGGATTATGCCCGAGACCAGAGAATCACCAATGTACTGCTCCATTGCCTCTCTTTCCGGTCGGGACAGATTGTATAAGCGACTAGAGGGCAAGGGAGCACCAGGAAGCAGTTCAATAGGGCAATCATAAGGCCTATGTGGTGGTAGAGACAGAGCCTTGTCCTTACTGAAAACCTCCGCTAAGTCATGGTATTCTTTGGGGACAGATGACAGATCAAGAGGAGCTGAGGGATGAGTTGGGTTACACTTAGTGGGGGGAACCGCTGACCTAAGGCACTCTGAATGGCAGTTAGTGCTCCAACTGAGAATGGTGTGACGTGTCCAATCAATTTGTGGGTTGTGAAGAGCCAACCAGGGGAAGCCAAGGATAAGGGAGGTAGCTGAGCCAGACATAACTCTTAGCTGAATGCTTTCACAATGATTGCCAGAAATCACTAGGGAAACGGGGGTGGTTTGATGAGTTATCTCCGCGAGGAGGCGCCCATCAAGGGCTGTGACCCGAATGGGGGTAGGTAGTGGCTCCATGGGGATACGAGCTTGTGTAACGAACTGGTGGCTAATAAAGTTGTCTTCTGCACCTGAGTCTATGAGAGCTGAGAGTGGCAGGGAATGACTCTGGAAACGTAAGGTTACAGGTACTTGTAATCGGGGAATGATGGGTTCAGGATCTAACTCTGGGCTCGCAAGTAGACCCACCGCTACGAGCGAGCCTTGTCTTTTGGCCGCTTAGGGCATGTAGCCAGAATGTGTGTGGCGTCTCCACAGTACAGGCACTCACCCGCCTGGAGGCGCCGTTGCCGCTCTGCTGGAGGTAGTCGAGCTCGACCCTCTTGCATAGGTTCCTCCTCTGTGCTCGGGATGGAATCAGGAACAAGAAGCTGCCGGCTCCGGGAGGCGAGACTCGAGTGGTTGAAGGCTGGGGAACTCGTCCTCCTAGATGCGGCCGACCGCCTCTCTCCCCGACGCCTCCCCGCAACCGGTTGTCTAGCTTAATGGACAGGGAAACGAGAGAATGTAAATCATGTGGCTCGTCACGAGCAGCCAGTTCATCCTTAATAGCTTCATTCAAACCGTTTAGAAATGCTCCTTGAAGTGCCACATTGTTCCACTTGGAGTCTGCTGCCAAAGTCCAGAACTCAATAGAGTACTCAGCCACACTGTTAGAACCCTGCCTCAAATTAAAAAGTATCTTGGAGGAATTACCCACATGGTCAGGATGGTCAAAAACAGTCTTCAATTTAGCAGAAAAATCAGCGAAAGTCAATCCAGTCAAAGTTTGATTTGAGCATACAGACTCAGCCCAAACCAGAGCTCTCCCTCTTAACAGCCCCAGAACATAATGTACCTTAGAAGAATCAGTAGAAAACGACAGTGGTCTCTGCCGAAAAATCAAGTCACACTGAAGCAAAAATCCCCGGCACTTGTCCAATTCTCCATTGAACGGTTCAGGCGACGTGACAGGGGGTTCCCGATGGGAACGAAGCCTGCATAATGTCAGAGGAAACAACTTGGGGTGCATCAAACTGAGGGACAGAGAGAGATGGAGAGCTGATAACAGACAATTTAGAGACTTGTGTAGTTAACTGAGTCACCTGGTTCTGCAGTTGATGATTATCTTCCAAAAGAGTCCGAATCAATTGGTCATGCTGTCCTAGCAACGTTCCTTGAGCCTGGATAGCTTGTTGGAAGCTGTCTTCGTTTGCCCCGTGCTGTTTCTCTGTTGGGTCCATGGCCAGATCGTTCTGTTAGGCTATGGTTCAACCCAGCACTCAGAGAAACAAACACGACAAAGGGAGTGGAAGAAACAAAAATACTTTAATAAAAGTTCAAATTGTCTTAGTCCAAAAACAACTGAAGTAAAGGAACAGAGTGGGCTAGTCGGCTCCGGAGGAAGGAGAGGCTAAGGCAGGCAGGCAGGCAGGCAGGCAGACCGGCAGGCAGGAAGGCAGGCAGGTTGGGAGGTATGTCTGAACTGAAGACAAAACAAACGACAGGTTAAGGAGAGTGGAGAGCCAGGCTGAAGACAAAGACAAAATAACTTTACTGGTGAGCCAAGTTACCGCTCTGGTAAGAACAACGATCTGGCGCCGGTGGAGAGCCATGCCCCGGAATTAGTAGTGCAGGTTGATGAGAGAATAGGATGCAGCTGCGTAGGCAGGAATCACTGGAAACAACCCGCAGCTGCACAGGAGAGGCAGATCCTGAGCACGCCCCCTGATCCACTCCAGACACACCCACATAAAGGGGACAAACACACATACAGATACAACAGACAGAGGGGACAAAACAAGGAGGAAGGGAAACAGAAAAGGGAGAGACAAGCTGCCCACATAACACTCTGAGTGACTGGAGCTCTTCCAAAGTGAAGTTGTAGACTGTACTGTTGGCATGGCAACTGCCAGGATTGTCAGTGACATGATTATAATTTACATGAGCTTTGGTTTCCTGTTCTAAGGATTATTAAAACCCAAAAAGGATAGGATATCTTTGGATATAAGATTGGATATATGGGATATTTTTTCTGAGGAACTTCAATGAACAATCAACTAATACATAGGCATCTATCTATGTAGGCCTACTGATTATGGTTTAGATTTTTTAAAAATAAAACAAAATAAAAAATAGATAAATCCAGAAGATCATATTCACCAGAATATTAATTTTAAAGCACTGATCACTTTAAAGTGACCTGTCTCATCAGTTCCTAGTCTCAAACCCCATTAAGAACCAGAGTACTATATAGTGTATTTTGGACACCTGGCATCGGCAGGGAAACGCCCACTCGGCTAAGATCCTGTTTGGCTTTTCTCAGACAGCTGAGCATGGGCCATCTGGACTGTCTGGGCTCCAGAGATAGGCCCATATGGACAGATCATGCCATCCATGCAAGATACCAAGTCCAAAGGCATGTCAGCGATCATAGGCTCTTATGACCTTGGTCTTTCAAATCTGTTGAAGATGGGGACATATTTACTTCTCCATTTTTAAAGGGATAGTTCAATTTAAAATGGTCCATCGTTTTCATCCATTAGCAGTCGCTCAGACCTGTAATACAGCAATACATCTAACTTTCAACAATAAGTGACTAAATGTGAATTATAATTACACCGTTTTATGCATGAAATGTGACTGTCCCATTTCAGTCTTGTCTTACAACTATTTCAGACATGGAGGGGCGTATAAAGTATACAGCATCCCATACAGGAAGTTTAACCTTTACAGTGACCGCTATCACTATCTGCTTTTATGATTTGTTATGGCATGATGACAGCCAACTGACTTGGTGTAGAAGACCTCAGTCACTGGTCAGTGACACAAAACTAAACTTGGCACGTGTTGCTTTGTTTTGTAATTCTAAATGCATCATCTAGCATTTGCAGTGTAACATCGAAGTATTGGTCAGGACAGGGATGGGTGTCAAACTTTTTCAGAGGGCAGTGGATGAATATGAGTTTTGATTTTTGGTGAGACATGGTAATTTAGTGGCAGGGATGCTTTTTGTACAGACAAGGTCTTCTTCATTGGTCATACTATTAGCCAATGTACTGTCAAGGGAAGCTTGGCTGTAAAAAAAAAAAAAAAAAAAAATCCCTTTCTACGGTTACCAAGGAAACTATTTACAGAGGCTATATTCTCCTCACATTTCTTTCCATAGAAAAATACAGATTCTGAGGGCAGTTGACCTTCAGCAAACAAAAACTGTGAATTATTCATATTCTTACAAATCCATTTAATCTTGTGACATTATGTTATAATAACAGTAAATTGAAATGTTGTATGATATTAATTCCCCTCAACCCTACAGTTTAATTATAAGCCATGACCTTTATTTTTTGTGCCTTGTATAATGTTTATAACAGTTGAAAATCAGTGAAAGCAGGAAATACCTAGCCATGTTGTTTGGTTCTAGCTAGCTTGTCACTGAAAAGTGTAGGTGAAACTATGTGATATTATCATGAGTTACATATCTAAAGTAAAAATATCATCAATTCCTTTGGAAGGACACCTGCCAAGGAATGTCACCCTGAAAGTAAAAGGTAATATTTAAATGAGAAAATGCCACAGCATGACCGATGGGAAGTGTTTACATCGTCTTTGATCAGAGTCCATTCGTGCTATTTTGAGGTCTCTTTCAGTCGAGAACTTTGTCACCAGTTAAGACATCTGTTCAGCCCTGCTCTGGCCCAAGCATGCTGAACTAAGTAAGCCAGCAAATATTAGTCTGGCCAAGCTTGTAGAGTGGTGAAGAGCCTGCAGCACTTAAGACATCTTCAGTCTATAACAGAATCCTTCTCAATTGTGGTGTGTACGCCGATGCTGTGGAGCCACTGCTATATGAACAAAACAAGCAGTTGTTTAATCCGCTCATTTAATCAAGCCCAGTGGTCCAGTAAAATTTCAGGCACTTATGGTAAACTTATTTTACTCCAATTGTTCTGGGAGATGGGATTCCCCTGTGAGACTATAGGTTTTATCAGTTACCACGGAGTATGACAGGCACTGCTCTACTTCACAAATGAAATCATACAGCTCAGTAAGGATTCACACATTTTGAAAAAAAAGCGTGTCTTCCAGGAACGTGATAGATAGATAGACAATGTGTGCATACTGCGAATGCGGCACCGGTGAAGCCAACCATGAGTGTGGAGAGTGTTCCGCCTCAGTAAGACAGCCACTGAAGCAGAAATTACATGGCTTTGAAGATATTGATATAAAGTCAGGATGTTCTTTGTGATTTCATAGTCAAAGATACTACAGAATGAGTTAGTAATGATAAAAAAGAAAACTTTCTCCTCTGTTTGCTGCTATATCAAATAGGTGGAAATGTCCCCCTAAAATTGCATTGTCTTACAGGAGGCCATTTTATCATTATCCAAACTTTGGTAAATCATTTCTCAAAAATGACATCTCTTTGTAATACATTTCAGAAGAATACAACATTTTCATGGATATATTTGTTCCATTTTCACCCATATGGAGGACATCAAATGAAAGAACAACCCAGGAACAGAGTGGTGATTTGCACGATGGGAGAGACAGGTATTTCTAAAGAATCAGGAGTCACCGAGGGTGGCAGCATGGGAAAATGACGATGAGAACCTGTCACGATGAAGCTTGGGGACGGTCATGTGCTAGGGCTCAACTTCCTCTCACCAACGTCTCTTACCAAAGAAGAGAGCCAGATGGGGAGGCAGCCACTGAGTGACAGTGTGCATCATATCCATGTATACACAAGCCTTTTCTCAAAGCGGACGAGAAGTCCTTTATCCAGCTGGAAGGACCAAGAATTGCAGGATGGATGGCCTTTCTCTTAACCTTGGTGTCTTTTAAAAAAATCTTTAAGGCAAATTCCACCCAAAAATTATATTTTGGTATTTGTTTCATCAGTCTATTGTTGATATAGTCCCAAAATATTTTGCATGTCAGCAATCAACTTTCAAAATTTAGAAATACTGCGCATACCGGCTGTATTTCCGGCTATATTTCTGTATTTTGAAAGTTGGTTGGGCTGAGTTTGAGGATTTTCTATGTGTTGTTTCAAAGAGTCCTTTCCCATTCAGGTGGTTAAGGGGTGCTGCTGAGGAACTCCATGTCTTAAAGGTCCAATGCAGCCGTTTTTATCTCAATATCAAATAATTTCTGGGTAACAATTAAGTAGCTTACTGTGATTGATTTTCAATTAAAATGGTCAAAACGCAAAGAGCCATTTCTCAAGCAATAATTTTGCTAGGACTGTCTGGGAGTGGTCTGAGTGGAGAGGGGAAAACAGGAAACTAGCCGTTATTGGCAGAGAGGTTTGGAACTCTCTCTTTATTATTGATCTATTAACTAATTTACCGCCTGGTAAAACAGGCTGAAATTTCAGGCGGTCTTTTCAAACAGTTCTTACACTAAAATGGCATGATCATAATTATCACAATTTCACAGTATTATTGAAACCTCAAAGTGTGGATATACAGTACCATTCAAAAGTTTGGACACACCTACTCATTCAAGGGTTTTTCTTTATTTTTACTATTTTCTACATTGTAGAATAATAGTGAAGACATCAAAACTATGAAATAACACATTACGAATCATGTAGTCACCAAAAAAGTGTTAAAGAAATCAAAATATATTTTATATTTGAGATTCTTCAAATAGCCATCCTTTGCCTTGATGACAGCTTTGCACACTCTTGGCATTCTCTCAACCAGCTTCACCTGGAATGATTTTCCAACACTCTCCTTCTTGGTAAAATAGCCCTTACACAGCCTGGAGGTGTGTTGGGTCATTGTCCTGTTGAAAAACAAATGATAGTCCCACTAAGCCCAAACCAGATGGTATGGCGTATCGCTGCAGAATGCTGTGGTAGCAATGCTGGTTAAGTCTGCCTTGAATTCTAAATAAATCACAAACAGTGTCACCAGCAAAGCACCCCCACACCATAACACCTCCTCCTCCATGCTTTATGTTGGGAACTACACATGGTACTTTTGACTGGTACTGTATATATCTTATTTACATAAGCATTCAGACCCTTTGCTATGAGTCTTGAAATTGAGCTCAGGTACATCCTGTTTCCATTGATCATCCTTGAGATGTTTCTACAACTTGATTGGACTCACCTGTCTATATAAGGTCAGAGCAAAAACCAAGCCATGAGGTCGAAGGAATTGTCCGCAGAGCTCCGAGACAGGATTGTACCGAGGCACAGATCTGGGGAAGGGTAACAAACTATTTCTGCAGCATTGAAGGTCCTCAAGAACACAGTGGCCTCCATCATTCTTAAATGGAAGAAGTTTGGAACCACCAAGACTCTTCCTAGAGGCTGACCGCCCGGCCAAACTGAGCAATCAGGGGAGAAGGGCCTTGGTCAGGAGGTGACCAAGAACCCGATGGTCACTCTGACAGAGCTCTAGAGTTCCTCTGTGGAGATGGGAGAACCTTCCAGAAGGACAACCATCTCTGCAGCACTCAACCAATCAGGCCTTTATGGTAGAGTGGCCAGATGGAAGCCACTCCTCAGTAAAAACCACATGACAGCCCGCTTGGAGTTTGCCAAAAGGCACCTAAAGACTCTCAGACCATGAGAAACTAGATGAAACCAAGATTTAACTATTTGTCCTGAATGCCAAGCGTCACGTCTGGAGGAAACCTGACACCATCCCTACGGTGAAACATGGTGGTGGCAGCATCATGCTGTGGGGATGTTTTTCAGCGGCAGGGACTGGGAGACTAGTCAGGATCGAGGGAAAGATGAACGGAGCCAAGTACAGAGAGATCCTTGATGAAAACCTGCTCAGGACCTCAGACTGGGGCGAAGGTTCACCTTCCAACAGGACAACGACCCTAAGCACAAAGCCAAGACAGCGCAGGAGTGGCTTCAGGACAAGTCTCTGAATGTCCTTGAGTGGCCCAGCCAAAGCCCGGACTTGAACCCGATCTAACATCTCTGGAGAGACCTGAAAACAGCTATGCAGCGATGCTCCCTATCCAACCTGACAGAGCTTGAGAGGATCTACAGAGAAGAATGGGAGAAACTCCCCAAATACGGGTGTGCCAAGCTTGTAGCGTGAGGGGCGACAGGTAGCTTAGTGGGTAAGAGCGTTGTGTAACTGAAAGGTCGCTGGTTCTAATCCCCGAGCCGACTAGGTGAAAAATCTGTCGATGTGCCCTTAAGCAAGGCACTTAACCCTAATTGCTCCTGTAAGTCGCTCTGGATAAAAGCGTCTGCTAAAATGTAAATGTTTGTAAATGTAGCGGCATACCCAAGAAGACTCGAGGCTGTAATCACTGCCAACGGTGCTTCAACAAAGTACTGAGTAAAGGGTCTGAATGCAAATGTGATATTTCAGTTTTCTTTATTTAATACATTTTCACAGAAATCTAAAAACCTGTTTTTGCTTTGTCATTATGGGGTATTGTGTGTAGATTAATGAGAAAAAAGGCTGTAACGTAACAAACTGGAAAAAGTCAAGGGATCTGAATACTTTCCGAATGCACTGTAAATCAACTTCTGTTAGGCCAAATCGCTTCACGACAGTTTTTGCTGACAGACCCATTTCCCTACTTCAATTCAGTTGGCGAATTACTCTGGGGTATCGGATTACATATCCACAGCCATTGTAGGCTCGGGAGTCCCGCCTTAACGCTCATTCGCTGATCGGACTGTCCATCAATTTGTGGCTGAACGGTAAATCACAGGTACACAAGCTGCATAGCGCTGCAAAGCAGAGAGTCTACACTCTTAGAAAAAAGGGTTCCAAAGAGATTATTCTGCTGTACCCATAGGAGAACCCTTTTTGGTTCCATGTAGAACCCTCCATGGAAAGGGTTCTAGATGGAACCCAAAAGGGTTATATCTGGAACCAAAATGGTTCTACCTGGAACCATAAAGGGTTCTCCAAAGGGTTATCCTATGGCGACAGCCGAAGAACCCTTTTAGGTTCTAAGAGTGTACTGCAGCGATAGTAGTCCCATCGTTCTATGACAAACACACATCGATTTATATCACATTTAATCAAAACAACTTCAACAAAATGTGAAGATGTGAAACAAAACCACTTTGCGTTCATCACAGAGGGACAAACGTTATATTAGATGAAAGCTGAGATTGTGACGAATCAGTAGATTCACTAGCCAACTCTCGTTCAGAGGGAGAGAGACAACAATGAATGAGAGCAGTGCACCAGCAAATGAGTCGGATTTTCCCTGACCACTAGTTATATAAAAAATTATTACAGTAATAAGGCAGCTGAAATCTTATAGCATGTCAAAGTTGATTGTGAGCATATGTAGATTATATATTTTTTAATTCAAGCCCATTTTTCATGAATAGGTTGTTCATAGCATTTGAAAATGAATTCTACGATGTACTATTAGAGCATGGCGCTTGCAACGCCAGGGTTGTGGGTTCGATTCCCACGGGGGGCCAGTATGAAAAATGTACACACTCACTAACTGTAAGTCGCTCTGGATAAGAGCGTCTGCTAAATAACTAAAATGTAAAATGTAAATGTAAAATTTACATTATTTACTATAGCAGTGCATACTAGTGCAAAAAGTGCATTATCATAGATGATGATGGTGATAATAACAATAATAATAAATACAAAAAACTGATAAACATCTGATCTTTCTAACAGTATAAGGCATTAATAAGTACTGTTCATGGCCCTCTCATGAAGATATGTTTTATACGGCTATCCACTTACAGTGGGGGAAAAAAGTATTTAGTCAGCCACCAATTGTGCAAGTTCTCCCACTTAAAAAGATGAGAGAGGCCTATAATTTTCATCATAGGTACACGTCAACTATGAAAGACAAAATGAGAAAAAAAATTCCAGAAAATCACATTGTAGGATTTTTAATGAATTTATTTGCAAATTATGGTGGAAAATAAGTATTTGGTCAATAACAAAAGTTTCTCAATACTTTGTTATATACCCTTTGTTGGCAATGACACAGGTCAAACGTTTTCTGTAAGTCTTCACAAGGTTTTCACACACTGTTGCTGGTACTTTGGCCCATTCCTCCATGCAGATCTCCTCTAGAGCAGTGATGTTTTGGGGCTGTCGCTGGGCAACACAGACTTTCAACTTCCTCCAAAGATTTTCTATGGGGTTGAGATCTGGAGACTGGCTAGGCCACTCCAGGACCTTGAAATGCTTCTTACGAAGCCACTCCTTCGTTGCCCGGGTGGTGTGTTTGGGATCATTGTCATGTCCACTGGCTTCCAGTTGAAGCTCGCATCCGTTACAAGACCATGGTGCTTGCCTATGGAGCAGTGAGGGGAACGGCACCTCCGTACCTTCAGGCTCTGATCAGTCCCTACACCCAAACGAGGGCATTGCGTTCATCCACCTCTGGCCTGCTGGCTCCCCTTCCTCTGCGGAAGCATAGTTCCCGCTCAGCCCAGTCAAAACTGTTCGCTGCTCTGGCACCCCAATGGTGGAACAAGCTCCCTCACGACGCCAGGACAGCGGAGTCACTCACCACCTTCCGGAGACATTTGAAACCCCACCTCTTTAAGGAATACCTGGGATAGGATAAAGTAATCCTTCTACCCCCCCCCAAAATTTTTTTTTGTAAAGTGGTTATCCCACTGGCTATAGGGTGAATGCACCAATTTGTAAGTCGCTCTGGATAAGAGCGTCTGCTAAATGACGTAAATGTAAATGTAATGCTGAAAGACCCAGCCACGTTTCATCTTCAATGCCCATGCTGATGGAAGGAGGTTTTCACTCAAAATCTCACGATACATGGCCCCATTCATTCTTTCCTTTACACGGATCAGTCGTCCTGGTCCCTTTGCAGAAAAACAGCCACAAAGCATGATGTTTCCACCCCCATGCTTCACAGTAGGTATGGTGTTCTTTGGATGCAACTCAGCATTCTTTGTCCTCCAAACACGACGAGTTGAGTTTTTACCAAAAAGTTATATTTTGGTTTCATCTGACCATATGACATTCTCCCAATCCTCTTCTGGATCATCCACATGCACTCTAGCAAACTTCAGACGGGCCTGGACATGTACTGGCTTAAGCAGGGGGACACGTCTGGCACTGCAGGATTTGAGTCCCTGGCGGCGTAGTGTGTTACTGATGGTAGGCTTTGTTACTTTGGTCCCAGCTCTCTGCAGGTCATTCACTAGGTCCCCCCGTGTGGTTCTGGGATTTTTGCTCACCGTTCTTGTGATCATTTTGATCCCACGGGTGAGATCTTGCGTGGAGCCCCAGATCGAGGGAGATTATCAGTGGTCTTGTATGTCTTCCATTTCCTAATAATTGCTCCCACAGTGGATTTCTTCAAACCAAGCTGCTTACCTATTGCAGATTCAGTCTTCCCAGCCTGGTGCAGGTCTACAATTTTGTTTCTGGTGTCCTTTGACAGCTCTTTGGTCTTGGCCATAGTGGAGTTTGGAGTGTGACTGTTTGAGGTTGTGGACAGGTGTCTTTTATACTGATAACAAGTTCAAACAGGTGCCATTAATACAGGTAACGAGTGGAGGACAGAGGAGCCTCTTAAAGAAGAAGTTACAGGTCTGTGAGAGCCAGAAATCTTGCTTGTTTGTAGGTGACCAAATACTTATTTTCCACCATAATTTGCAAATAAATTCATAAAAAATCCTACAATGTGATTTTCTGGATTTTTTTCCCTCATTTTGTCTGTCATAGTTGACGTGTACCTATGATGAAAATTACAGGCCTCTCTCATCTTTTTAAGTGGGAGAACTTGCACAATTGGTGGCTGACTAAATACTTTTTTTCTCCACTGTAACATTTACATTAAATTACATCTCAACTTGAGCAAATTCTGAATTTGCAATTAATCGTGATTAATCAATGCAAATCCTGCAATTAACTTTTTTTATTTTTTTTATTGTGTTTGACAGCCCAAGTTTAGAGGTATTGATTTTGTTGCCCAAGACCAAGAAAGTGACTTAAAACAGCAGCCAATTCTCGAAAGAGTGACTTAGTCACTTCTTAGAAGTACATAGCACCACCCACATAGCACCACCCACTTTCCACTTTGGTCTGGTCTCACATTACTTGTCCTCAGCCATGCTTTATGAAAATACTACTCATAAGTTGCTAGATGTATGCATATTTTCATTGACATATCTTCCCAAACTTCTCAGATGAGAAATAGTGCAATTATCATCAGCAAATTCAGCGTATCAGTTTAGGAAAATCAGTGGAACCACAATGTATTGGGCTTGTGAAATTGTTAATCACATTTTCATTTGAGAACCTTGGCATTGAAAAGCAATTATAATGTGATGAATTCATTTAGTTGCTTTTTTAAAATTATCATGCTTGATGGAGCAAGAGCCAGCGCCAAAGACTGTAGATTTGTTTCCTGTAGATTCCCTCTCACTTGTCTTCCTGATAAATTCAGCTATGACTTTGAATATTTTAGTATTTGTTATCTTGGGTGAAGTTCATATTACAGCGAAACATATTATATAGTTTAATCAAATACATGTAGCAATTTAAACATGTCACATAACAGGAAATATGTTGAACTATGAGATTGAGCTGTTGGCTCTTACATCGGTTCCCTATTAATTAAACTGTTTAATATTAATTTCTCATTCTTCCGAAGGTTAAAAACACATGGCACTGCCTACAGAGACTTTGGGACACATCTTCTGTCAGCCGATCAGCCCAGTACAGAACTACAACATAGTCATAAATAAGAAAGAAATCTCTTGATAGTCGTAAAGTCATTCATGACATCCCGATTTAAAGAGTAACTGAAGGTAATAAACAACTTCTCTGACAGAAAGCAGACTATGTGGCATCGAAATTAGTCAAACATTTATTCTAGTGTCAAAATTGACTACAAAGTGTAAATACTGTAGGATAATTTTGGTCATAAAGTCTCGTCCAAAACTGAATTTTGTGAGATAATTAGAAAAAATATGTATGCCATGGAATGAATGGTACCATAACAGTTTTCCTTGGGTTGGGTTTATTTCAATCTTGCACTCAGCTGGCAGCACCCAAGTAATCATAAATTCAGAGTGCAGCTGCACGTGACCTAATCATGATGCCCATGGCCAATTTGGTTTGACATTCCAAATCCCTATGGTTAGGGACCATCAGTACATTACACAATGTAGATGGGACAATATTTTAAAAGGTCAATAGCTCAACATTTCTATGAATTAACCTCAAACCAACTACAAATTGTAGAAATGTATATACAATTATTGAAAGCATTTCATTTGCAACATTGAAATATTGTCCAATTTACATTGTTAGATTTATTGACGGTCCCTAACTAGCCCCAGAGATAGGCTATCCAATGTCAAACCAACTTTTCCACAGTCACACACCAGCTGGCTGAAGCTAACTGGCAAAATAAATTGGCTAGCACTAGCTACCCTAGGCGACTTCAAGAACCAAGACCTGATTAGACTGTTTCAAGTTATCTAGAAGGCTGAGTGACTGTAACTGTGTACTGTTTTGGCAGAGTGAAAGTACAACGCTTCCCACGTTCGAACACACACACACACAAGAGACATTCACATCAAAGCACGCCTCCAAGACCCAAATCTCGTTCTCAGGTGCATTTCCTAATGAGGAGAATTGAAACTAAGGCTACATCAGGAAGTTCAGCCCCCCTTTAATGGAGAAGCTATGGAGTGAAATCAAAAGGCCAAATGTGTAATGAATTAATTGAAAAATGTACACAGATATTCTCTGTTTTTAGCCCGCAGCTATGGAAAGAATGACAATTAGAGCTTTGTAGAAATTAGAAGCTGTTCGGGTAGGAAAGTCAGGTGGATTTCTATGTACACCTGCAAACTGTATGTCCCTAAACAATACATCCAGTATATGCTATCTTAATTCGACCAGTTTCTCAGAGCCGGAAAATAATCCTGCAGCAACAGGACATTTTGATTATAATTAATGGACATTTCTGTAGGGGTTGTTACATAAAAAAAAAAGGATAAATCAAGTCTGGCATTTTAAAGTAGAAATTACAAATCTCATACAAATTGTCTGAGACGAGTTACCAAATTAAGATACCTTCATGTTCAGATTCATGAAAAAAGCTATTGGGTATCAAAATTATTCCAAATTACCAGACCATTAAATTTTTTTATATATATTATTTTACGATAATAACAAAAATACCATATCATTGTATACCAATAGTTTATGGACACTGAAGTATATTGAATACTGCGTCAGACACTCGCATGCACCATCTTCCAAAGCGCAAATAAATTCCATAAGTACACAATGTTGAGAGAATTTCATCCATTGTCTTTAATGCTTTGACATTTCCAGATGAACCATGATGCGGAATCCTTAAAAAAAACTAAAATAATCTGCACAGCACATTACTCATTCTACCCCCATATCCAATCTGATGAGTAAGACCGTTTGGTAAACAGAGCAATGGTGGCAAGATCCCGGCTTTTGGCCCTGAAGTCATGTAACTGTAGCAAACACTGAGCATTGCACCCACACACTCATCCCTACATTTCTATACAACTTGAACTGGTACAGAGGTTCGACTGAAGTCTTCTTTTCAACTGTCTGCATGAATTACATTTAATTTGACATAGCACAACATGGAAAACAAATAAAAAATAATTACAGTAAACTTGGATTCCCATGAGATATCACAGTGGAACATCTAATTAAATCGATATGACTAATAGGACCAAGTTCTCAAATTATATGATATCAACCTTTTAGATTGATATTGGATTAGACTAGCTAGAGGTGATGACTGAGAGAGGAGAGCCACATTGTATCACATTTGACATAACACACTCTGGCTGATTGTGTTCCTTACCATTATGTGGGGATGCGTCGTTATAAGAATACATATTTTATGCTTTTTGCTGATATAAACACAATTTAATGGTAATTTGTTAGACACACTTAATAACAAAACAATTGAAATTGTTCTCTATAGCACCAATCTTGGTAATGTAGAAGTTTTCATAAAGTACACATGAAAATGTACACTTCAATAGTTTATAATATATGGAAAAATCTTGAGACAAGTCCAGGTGATTTGTTCAGAATTTACATAGTGTGTACACACAATATCTAACTTTTGAAGAATGAGTAAGGTGAATAACAAACATGACATATAAACTAGATGTTGCATGTTTAATAATCTGTAAAGATTTGATTAACACATTCATAACTAGTACCCTGAGTATGCTCTGACAGGAAAACCTCAGGGCCCTACAGTACATAACCATTAAAACACTAAGTTAATGATAAGCAGGCTGGTAGAAAATGTACATATTTAACACAAACATATATAGATACATGATATCACTTCATATAAAGGTAAATCATTGTATTAATAGAGTGTAAATACTGGTCCAATTTTACTTTGAAGCACTTGTGGGTGTTTGGGCCATAAAGTCTGTGATCAACCTGTGAAATATGGCTAAATTGATCTGAGGATTTAGAAGAAGCTAGCACCATTATAGCCATCAAACAATGCATCGCATTGATGCCACTTCATACAAAGCAGGGGTTGGAACCGGTTCAGGGAACAAAACCGGAAAATAACAAAACATTTAGAAGAACGGAACCGGGAACGAAAGTAATCTATAATGTTCCGGAACAGAACCATTTTATTAAAAGCATGGGAACCAGTTAATAACGTTATTTTACGTTCCAAGCCTTTTTTTCAGTCCTACAAAAAACACCAGCAGCAGGCCGAAAAAAAAGCCAGCAACAGCGAGTGACACAGTCCCCCTCAAAAACTAGTAGAGATGCTACTGAGTGTTTGCCACCCTAGTTTACAGGTAATAAAGTTCTCTCTACAGTCCAATATGTATTTCATATACAGTGTATTGCATTGGGGGCTATGTAGGGGGGGAGTAAAAAGCCAGCAACAGTTTGTACGACACAATCCCCCTAAAAATGAGCCATATTTATTTAGTTGAGACCCTACAGAACATTTTCCACCCCACTTTAGATGAGACAGGTAGTCAAGTTTTTCTCTACAGTTCAATATGTGTATTGCACTGCTGTTAATGGAGGGGTGGAGTAAGGGGCCAGCAGCACTATGTACGATGCATTCGTAAAGTATTCAGACCCCTTCACTTTTTCCACATTTTGATACGTTACAGCCTTATTCTAAAATTGATTTAAAAAAAATATCTCATCAATCTAGACACAATACCCCATTATGACAAAGCAAAACCACATTTTAGAAATGTTTGCAAATGTATTAAAAATAAAAAACTGATATCACATTTACATAAGTATTTAAATTTTAGACCCTTTACTCAGTACTTTGTTGAAGCACCTTTGGCAGTGATTATAACCTCTAGTCTTCTTGGGTATGATGCTACAAGCTTGGCAGACCTGTATTTGGGGAGTTTCTCCCAGTAATCTCTGCATATCCTCTCAAGCTCTGTCAGGTTGGATGGGGGAGTGTTGCTGCACAGCTATTTTCAGGTCTCTCCAGAGATGTTAGATCAGGTTCAAGTCCAGGCTCTGGCTGGGCCACTCAAGGACATTCAGAGACTTGTCCCGAAGCCACTCCTGCGTTGTCTTGGCTGTGTGCTTAGGGTCGTTGTCCTGTTGGAAGGTGAATCTTCGGCCCAGTCTGAGGTCCTGAGCGCTCTGGAGCAAGTTTTCATCAAGGATCTCTCTGTACTTTGCTCAGTTTTTCTTTCACTCGATCCTGACTAGTCTCCCAGTCCCTGCCGCTGAAAAACATCCCCACAGCATGATGCTGCCATGCTTCACCGTAGGGATGGTGGCAGGTTTTATCCAGACGTGACGCTTGGCATTCAGGCCAAAGTGTTCAATCTTGGTTTCATCAGACCAGAGAATCTTGTTTCTCATGGTCTGAGAGTCTTTAGGTGCCTTTTGGCAAACTCCAAGAGGGCTGTCGTGTGCCTTTTACTGAGGAGTTGCTTCCGTCTGGCCACTCTACCATAAAGGCCTGATAGGTGGAGTGCTGCAGAGATGGTTGTCTTTCTGGAAGGTTCTCCCATCTCCACAGAGGAACTCTGGAGCTCTGTCAGAGTGACCATCGGGTTCTTGGTCACCTCCCTGACCATGGCCCTTCTCCACCGATTGCTCAGTTTGGCCAGGAGGCCAGCTTTAGGAGGAGTCTTGGTGGTTCCAAACTTCTTCCATTTAAAAATGATGGAGGCCACTGTGTTCTTGGGGACCTTCAAAGCTGCGGAAATTTTTTGGTACCCTTCTCCAGATCTGTGCCTCGACACCATCTTGTCTCAGAGCTCTACAGACAATTCCTTCGACCTTATGGCTTGGTTTTTGCTCTGACATGCACTGTCAACTCTGGGACCTTATATAGACAGGTGTGTGCCTTTCCTAATCATGTCCAATCAATTGAATTTACCACAGGTGGACTCCAATCAAGTTGTAGAAACAGCTCAAGGATGATCAATGGAAACAGGATGCACCTGATCTCAATTTCGAGTCTCATAGCAAAGTGTCTGAATACTTATGTAAATAAGTTATTTCAGTTTTTTATTTTTAATACATTTGCAAAAATCTCTACAAACCTGTTTTTGCTTTGTCATTATGGGGTATTGTGTGTAGATTGATGAGGATTTTTATTTATTTAATCAATTTTATAATAGGGCTGTAACGCAACAAAATGTGGAAAAAGTCAAGGGGTCTGAATACTTTCCGAATGCACTGTATTAAACCAGTTGCCCACACGAGATTACATTTTTATTCTACAGACTATTGGGTAATTACATTAATATATATTTATTTTAAATATACATTTTTTTCAACATAGCAGTTTTTGTGCAAACTTTCAAAATAAATCATGGTATAAATAACAAAATAATTGACAGACAATACATCAAATTATCTATATATTTTTTCCTATGGTTGCAATGCTGTAAAACACTGCACTAGAGTGCTTCAAAAATCGATATTCCCTAAACTTAGCATGTCTTTGTTGCCAGCATAATGACTTGTTGCTAGCAGAATGGAATTTTGGTTCCAACCCCTGATACAAAACCAGTTCACCTACACTACCGTTCAAAAGTTTTGGGTCACTTAGAAATTTCCTTGTTTTCGAAAGAAAAGCAATTTTTTTGTCCATTAAAATAACATCAAATTGATCAGAAATACAGTGTAGACGTTGTTAATGTTGTAAATGGCTATTGTAGCTGGAAACGGCTGATTTTTTATGGAATATCTACATAGGCGTACAGAGGCCCATTATCAGCAACCATCAGTCCAGTGTTCCAATGGCACGTTGTGTTTGCTAATCCAAGTTTATCATTTTAAAAGGCTAATTGATCATTAGAAAACCCTTTTTGCAATTATGTTAGCACAGCTGAAAACTGTTGTGCTGATTAAAGAAGCAATAAAACGGGCCTTCTTGAGACTAGTTGAGTATCTAGAGCATCAGCAATTGTGGGTTCGATTACAGGCTCAAAATGGCCAGAAACAAATAACTTTCTTCTGAAACTCGTCAGTCTATTCCTGTTCTGAAAAATAAGACTATTCCATGCGAGAAACTGAAGATCTCGTACAACGCTGTGTACTGCTCCCTTCACAGAACAGTGCAAACTGGCTCTAACCAGAATAGAAAGAGGAGTGGGAGGCCCCGGTGCACAACTGAGCAAGAGGACAAATACATTAGAGTGTCTAGTTTGAGAAACAGACGCCTCACAGGTCCTCAACTGGCAGCTTCATTAAATAGTACCCACAAAACACCAGTCTCAACGTCAACAGTGAAAAGGCAACTCCGGGATGCTGACCTTCTAGGCAGAGTTGCAAAGAAAAAGCCATATGTCAGACTGGTCAATAAAAATAAAAGATTTTTTTTTTTTTGGGGGGGGGGATGGATCAGCTTAATATTGCAGATAGATTGTATCTTCTATCAATGTCATTGTCTGCATCACTTCCAATCCCCCATGTTTATTTTTATTTTTTATATATATATTCCCCTTTATTACTTTTCAACCCCACCATCATTTCCCTACTTGGAGTAAATTAGTGAACAACAACGCCCAGGCCTCTACTTCCGGTCTATACTTACTATCTACACCTTATGGACAGAGTTAATTTTACAATAATTCTATATCTATATCTATATATATATATATATATATATATATATATATATATATATCACATATATCCACATATATATATATATATATATATATATATACATATATTAATTTATTTTTTTGCTCCTGAACTTCTTCTACTCTCAACCTCTCCGATCATTTTCATGATGTCCATCCGGTTTGCTTCTAATTGCCATATCTTTCTAACTGTGCTCTTTCCCAAAAGCTCCCAACATACAACCTATATACTTATTATGGACACAGTATGCTTACATTATTAGCTATCTTTGTTATTATTTGTTGTTATTTGTTATTAGTCCCATCCTTCAACTCTATTCAATACCTCCCATCTATCTCTTAACACCATCCATATAGGATTTCTATTTGCCATATATATTTCAACCGTACTGTGATGTTTTACAAAAGTTCTGAACCTTTCTATTCTCATTGCTTCTACAGATTGTGAATTAAAAATAAACATTTTTGCTAAAAGTATTATTATATTATTGATTGATTGACTATGACTTTTCAGATCACCCAGTAATGCTATCTGCAAGGTTAGTTCCAGGTAAATATTGCAATCCTTTAGCCATTCCTGGACCTGTGTCCAAAAACAAGCTACAAATGGACAGAACCAAAACAAATGATCTAATGATTCTATCTCTTCACAGCAAAATCTGCAGAGCTGGGAAGATTGTATCCCCATATAAATAACATTCTATTGGTAGCAAGAATTTTATATAATAATTTAAATTGAAAGATTCTAATTTTTGAATCCGGTGTCGTTTTGCGTGTCAGTTCATAAACACTATGCCATGGGATCGGTACGTCAAAGATCTCTTCCCAACTATTTTGCAATCTATATGGGACGGCTGTCAATCCTTTGGTCCTTAAGTGAAACTGATATACTTTTTTATTTATCACTGTTTTCCTTAACCAATTATGTTTTTTAATGCAAGGCCGACAGACAAGTTCCTTACTTTCTCCCCCTTCAACTTTCCTCTTCCACTTTTGCGGTAAGGCTGCAATTATTTGGTTGTAATTTTGGGTAGAGCAGACATTTCCATATGTTTTTGTTAGCTGCATGTGCGACATAACTCCACCAGTCCTACCGATGATATCATTTACGAAGATTATACCTTTTTTAAACATTCTGTCAAAAAATAAAAGTTTTTTGTCAATTAGTATATTTGAATTTAACCACAATATTTGTTGCATTATTTTTTCTGTCGTTTCTGGAGGATTAAATTGAAATTGCAACCAACTTTCTATGGCTTGTTTTAGAAATAGTGACATTTGGGAGATTATTTCCTTTTCAAATAACTGAAAGTGAGAGGTTGTAATCTGAATAAAGGGAAAAAGGCCTTTCTTGAACAGTGGGTGAGACAATCTTACTAATTTGCTTGAGAACCAGTTTGGATTTAAGTATAACTTTTGGATGACTGAAGATTTTAGTGATAGGTCTAATGCTTTAATATTTAATAATTTCTGTCCTCCGAATTCATATTCATTATATAAATATGCTCTTTTAATTTTGTCTGGCTTGCCGTTCCAAATAAAATTGAATATTTTTTTCTCATATAATTTAAAAAAACTGTTTGCTAGGCGTAGGCAAGACCATTGTCAGGGCCGTGTAGAAATGGTGTGGTGTGGAATCAGGTGCAGAAGCAGATTGATAGTCCAATAATCTTTACTGGAAAGTGCGAGGCAATAATCCAAAAACAGCCAGAGGCAAAACGCACACAGGCGTAAATACAAGCGCGCATAAACAGGCGCGCAAAACTCTTCTCAACCGAGAAGTAAGCAATACAGTAGAGGCGTACCAAACACAGGTACGAAATGACACCTAACACGAAACAATTACACACAACACTACACTAACAACAAGGAAACTAAATAGGGTGCTTAATTAGACATAACACAAGACAGGTGTGGCTAACAGACAAAACTAGTCAAACAGAAAACATAGAGCGGTGGCAGCTAGTACTCCGGAGACGACGACCGGCGAAACCTGCCCGAACAAGGAGGAGGAGCTGCCTCGGCCGAAACCGTGACAGTACCCCCCTTGACGCGCGGCTCCAGCCGTGCGCCGACTCCGGCCTCGGGGACGCCCAGGAGGGCGCGGCGCCGGGTGCGTGGGATGACCACGATGGAATTCGGTCATCAGGGACGGATCCAGAATATCCCTCCTCGGCACCCCAGCACCGCTCCTCCGGACCGTACCCTCCCACTCCACGAGATATTGGAGACCCCCCATCCGGCGTCTGGAATCCAGGATGGTCCGAACAGTGTACGCCGGAGCCCCCTCGATCTCCAACGGGGGCGGAGGAGTCTCCTCAATCTCGAAGTCCTGGAGTGGACCAGCTACCACCGGCCTGAGGAGAGACACATGGAATGAGGGGTTAATATTCTTGTAATCAATAGGTAGTTCTAACCTGTAACACACCTCATTCAATCTCCTCAGGACTTTAAAAGGCCCCACAAACCGCCGACCCAGCTTCCGGCAGGGCAGGCGGAGGGGTAGGTTTCTGGTTGAGAGCCAGACTCGATCTCCAGGTGCGTACACTGGCCCCTCACTGCGGCGTAGGTCGGCGCTCGTCTTTGTCGACGTATGGCACGCTGCAGATGGACATGAGCAGCGTTCCACGTCTCCTCCGAGCGCCCTACCCACTCATCCACAGCGGGGGCCTCGATCTGGCTCTCATGCCACGGTGCCAGAACCGGCTGATACCCTAAGACACACTGAAAAGGGGGTTAGTCTAGTGGAGGAGTGGCGGAGAGAGTTCTGTGCCATCTCGGCCCAGGGCACATATCTCGCCCACTCCTCCGGCCGGTCCTGACAATATGACCTCAGAAACCTACCCACATCCTGGTTGACTCTTTCGACCTGCCCATTGCTCTCCGGGTGGTAACCCGAGGTAAGGCTCACCGAGACCCCCAAACGTTCCATAAATGCTCTCCAGACTCTGGAGGTAAACTGGGGGCCTCGATCCGACACTATATCCTCGGGTACCCGTAATGCCGGAAGACGTGAGTAAATAGAGCCTCAGCGGTCTGTAGGGCAGTAGGAAGACCCGGCATGGGAAGGAGACGACAGGCCTTAGAGAACCGATCCACAACGACCAGGATGGTGGTATTCCCCTGAGAGGAGGGAAGATCGGTAACAAAATCCACCGATAGATGAGACCAGGGTCGCTGTGGAACGGGCAGGGGCTGTAATTTACCCCTGGGCAAATGTCTGGGTGCCTTACACTGGGCACATATTGAGCAGGAGGAGACATAAACCCTCACATCCCTGGCTAATGTTGGCCACCAGTACTTCATACTAAGGCAGTGCACCGTCCGGCCAATACCCGGATGTCCAGAGGAGGGCGACGTGTGAGCCCAATAAATCAACCGATCCCGGACCTCGAGCGGGACGTACGTCCGACCCACCGGACACTGTGGAGGACTAGGGTCGGTACGTAACGCCCGCTCGATCTCCGCATCGACCTCCCACACCACCGGTGCCACCAGACACGACTCCGGTAGTATGGGAATGGACTCTACGCACCTCTCCTCCGCGTCATACCGGCGGGACAGAGCATCTGCCTTCCCGTTCTGGGACCCAGGGATGTAAGTGATCTTAAACACAAACCGGGCGAGAAACATAGTCCATCGAGCCTGGCGAGGATTTAGTCTCCTAGCGGCCCGAATATATTCCAGGTTACGGTGATCGGTCAGAATAAGGAAAGGGTGCTGAGCCCCCTCAAGCCAATGCCTCCACACCTTTAGGGCCTGGACTACGGCTAACAGCTCCCTGTCCCCTACGTCATAATTCCGCTCCGCCGGACTGAGCTTCTTAGAATAAAAAGCACAGGGGCGGAGCTTAGGTGGTGTACCCGAGCGTTGAGATAGAACGGCCCCAATACCGGCCTCGGACGCGTCTACCTCAACTTGAAACGGTAAAGTGGGATCCGGGTGCGCCAACACCGGAGCCGAGGTAAACAGATCCTTCAGTCTCCCAAAAGCCCTGTCCACCTCAGCCGACCACTGCAAGCGCACCGGACCCCCTTCAGAAGAGACGTAATGGGAGCTGCCACCTGTCCAAAACCCCCGGATAAACCTCCGGTAGTAATTCGCAAAACCCAAAAACCGCTGCACCTCTTTAACCGTCGTTGGGGTTTGCCAATTACGCACGGCGGACACTCGGTCCACCTCCATTCTCACCCCTGACGCAGACAACTGGTAACCCAAAAAGGAAACTGACTCCTGGAAGAACAGGCATTTCTCAGCCTTGACATACAGGTCATGCTCCAACAGTCTCCTCAATACCCTGCGCACCAGGGCTACATGCTCGGCCCGAGTAGGGCTGTACACCAGAATATCATCGATGTACACCACCACTTCCTGCGCCTGCATGTCCCGGAAAATTTCATCTACAAACGATTGGAAGACTGATGGAGCATTCATTAACCCATATGGCATGACGAGATACTCGTAATGGCCGGAGGTAGTACTAAATGCTGTCTTCCACTCATCGCTTCTCCCTAATGCGCACCAAATTATATGCGCTCCTGAGGTCCAATTTTGTGAAGAACCGTGCCCCGTGCAATGACTCCGTCATAGTCCCAATCAGCGGAAGTGGATAACTATATTTAACAGTCACCTGATTGAGACCGCGGTAGTCAATACACGGACGCAGACCTCCATCCTTCTTCTTCACAAAAAGAAGCTCGAGGACGCGGGAGAAGTAGAGGTCCGTATGTATCCCTGTCTCAGAGACTCGGCAATGTAAGTTTCCATTGCCCTTTTCTCCTCCTGTGACAAAGGATACACATGGCTCCCTGAGCGCGGCTCCTGTCTGGAGGTCTATCGCACAATCCCCCTGTCTATGAGGTGGCAATCGTGCCGCTCGGGTTTTACTAAACACGAGTGCCAAATCCTCATACTCAGGAGGAATGTGCAGTGCGGACATCTGGTTCGGACTTTCCACCCAGGTCGCCCCTACGGAAACACCCAGACATAACCCCTCACACTGAGCAGACCACCCTTTAAGAGCCTTCTCTCGCCACGAAATAGTAGGATCATGGGTAGTCAACCAGGGAAGCCCCAGTACCACCGGATACGCAGGAGAGTCAATCAGATAGAGTTGAATCATCTCCTCATGACCCCCCCTGCGTCATCATCCTAAGTGGCGCTGTGAGCTCCCCAATCCACCCAGATCCTAACGGACGACTATCTAAGGCATGTACGGGGAAAGGCTTATCGACTGGAAGGAGGGGAATCCCTAACTTAACACAGAATTTACGATCTATAAAATTCCCAGCTGCGCCTGAATCGACTAGCGCCTTATGCTGGGAACGAGGTGCAACCTGTGGAAAACAAACAGGTAATGTAAAGTGGATGACAGAAAGCTCTGGGTAAGTAGGGCGCCTACTCACCTGGGAGAACTCCCCACTGTATGGCCTGCCATCTCCCTCCTCAGGGAACCCTCCCCAGCACCTAGCCGCGGTGTGCCCTCCGCGGCCACACTTGGTGCAGGAGACTGCTCCCCCTCGGGTTCCTTCCTCTTTTCGTTCTAGCGCCAGCCCCTCCGAGCTCCATCAGACTCGGCTCGGAGGTGCTGGAGGGTGGAATGGGAGGCCCCCCATCTGGGACGCCCGCGGGTCGTGAGTAGGTTGTCCAGACGAATAGCCATGTCCACAAGCTGGTCAAAAGTTAAAGTAGCGTCCCTACACGCTAACTCCCTGCGGACGTCCTCCCTAAGGCTACACCTAAAATGGTCTATGAGGGCCCTCTCATTCCACCCCGCGTCAGCCGCTAGAGTCCGGAACTCCAGTGCGACTTCTTGAGCGCTCCTCATCCCCTGTCGGAGGTGGAATAGACGTTCCCCCGCCGCTCTTCCCTCTGGTGGATGGTCAAAGACCGCACGAAGCGGCGGGAGAACTCCGCATAGGTGACTGTGGCGGAGTCTATTCCCCTCCATTCGGCGTTGGCCCACTCCAACGCCTTGCCGGTGAGACAGGAGATGAGGGCGGAAACGCTCTCGTATCCCGAGGGCGCCGGGTGTATAGTGGCCAGGTAGAGCTCCACTTGCAAAAGGAAACCCTGACACCCGGCAGCGGAGCCGTCGTACGCCCTCGGGAGCGAGAGCCGAATCCCACTGGGTTCCGGTGGATGAGTAGGCAGGTTCTCTGGTGGTGATGGAGCGACCGGTGGGGCTGTGGGAACACCGCTGATCTCCCAGCGCCGAAGAGTGTCCATAACGCCCTCCAACGCGTGCCCGATCCGATTGATGCGATGTTCCTGTCCCTGGAGACGGTCCTCCACGCTGTCGACTTGTGCTCCTGCTGATTCCATCGAAGTGGTGTGTAATTCTGTCAGGGCCGTGTAGAAATGGTGTGGTGTGGAATCAGGTGCAGAAGCAGATTGATAGTCCAATAATCTTTACTGGAAAGTGCGAGGCAATAATCCAAAAACAGCCAGAGGCAAAACGCACACAGGCGTAAATACAAGCGCGCATAAACAGGCGCGCAAAACTCTTCTCAACCGAGAAGTAAGCAATACAGTAGAGGCGTACCAAACACAGGTACGAAATGACACCTAACACGAAACAATTACACACAACACTACACTAACAACAAGGAAACTAAATAGGGTGCTTAATTAGACATAACACAAGACAGGTGTGGCTAACAGACAAAACTAGTCAAACAGAAAACATAGAGCGGTGGCAGCTAGTACTCCGGAGACGACGACCGGCGAAACCTGCCCGAACAAGGAGGAGGAGCTGCCTCGGCCGAAACCGTGACAACCATAAGCAAATAGGTAAACTGGGATAATACTAAAGAGTTAATCAGGGTGATTTTTCCACAAATTGACAGGTATTTTCCTTTCCATGGTAGTAAGATCTTATCTATTTTTGCTAACTTTCTATTAAAATTTATTGAAGTGAGATCATTTATTTCCTTTGGGATATGTATTCCGAGTATATCCACATCACCATAAGCATTTTATTGGTAAACTACATGGTAATGTAAAATTTTTATTTTTTAGTGATCCAATACGTAATATAGTACATTTGTCATAATTTGGTTTTAATCCAGAGAGGTTAGAAAATGTATCTAGATCCTCTATGAGGCTGTGGAGGGATTCTAGTTGTGGATCTAAAAGAAAACATGAATCATCTGCGTACAATGACACCTTTGTTTTTAAGCCCTGTATTTCTAATCCTCTGATATTATTATTGGATCTGATTTTAATAGCTAACATCTCGATGGCCACAATAAATAGATATGCCGATAGTGGACAACCTTGTTTCACTCCTCTTGACAGTTTAAAACTTTCTGAGAAATAGCCATTATTTACTATTTTACACCTAGGGTTACTATACATGATTTTGACCCATTTTATAAGAGATTCTCCAAAATTGAAATGCTCCAGGCATTTATATATAAATTCCAGTCGAACTTTATCAAATGCCTTTTCGAAGTCTGCTATGAATAGCAGGCCTGGTTTCCCATATTTTCCATAGTGTTCTATTGTTTCCAATACTTGCCTTATATTATCTCCAATGTATCTTCCATGTAAAAAACCTGTCTGATTAGAATTAATAATATCCGACAATACCTTTTTAATTCTATGCGCTATACATTTTGCTAGGATTTTTGCATCACAACACTGAAGTGTAAGGGTCCTCCAATTTTGTAAATGGACTGGATCTTTATATTTTCCACTTGTATCCTGTTTCAGTAATAATGAGATCAGACCTTCTTCTTGAGTGTCAGATAATCTACCATTTACATAGGAGTGGTTAAAACATGCTAATAACGGTCCTCTTAGTATATCAAAAAAGGTTTGGTATACCTCGATTGGTATGCCATCCAACCCTGGAGTTTTCCCGGTCTTTAATTGCATCCAGAAGTTCCTCCTCTGTAATTTCACCTTCACATGAGTCTTTCTGTGTGGCTGTTAATTTGACATTATCAATAGAAAATAAATCTCTACAATTAGCTTCAGTTAGAGGAGATGGAGGCGACTGAAAAGAAAACATATGCTTAAAATACTTTGTTTCTTCCTTCAAAATATCATTAGGTGAATTATGGGTGACTCCGTCAATTGTAACCAGTTTCATTAAGTTCTTTTTGGTAGCATTCCTATGTTGAAGATTAAAAAAGAATTTTGTGCATTTTTCCCCATATTCCATCCAGTTTGCTTTATTTTTATAATATATTACACTTGATCTTTCTTGAATAAGTTTTTCCATTTCTTTTTGTTTTTCCTCTAATTTATTCTGAGCCTCTATGTTACAGTTTTTATTGCCATCTATCTGTTCTGTTAGACTTTCTATTTCCTTTCTTAGTATAAACTCTTTTGACCTAAATTGCTTTTGTTTTCGAGATGAGTACTGAATTGCATGGCCTCTAAAGGCACATTTAAAGGTGTCCCATACAATAAGGGGATTCGCTGTACCTATGTTATGTTGGAAAAAGTCAGTTATAAATTCCTTTGTTCTAATTATAAATAAATTATCATCTAATAGGCTTTGATTAAATTTCCAATATCCTCGCCCACGTGGAAATTCAGTCAGAGTAATGTATATGCCTATTATATGATGGTCCGACCGCATTCTGTCCCCTATCAACACTTTTTTTACTTTGGTGCCAACGAGAATGAGATAAGAAAGAAGTCAAGACGACTAGCTTGATTCAGTCTCCGCCATGTATATCTCACTAGATCAGCATATTTAAGCCTCCATATATCTACTAGTTCTAATGTATCCATGACATTCACAATTTCCTTAAGAGCATGTGGGTGATTGTTTGTGGTGTGATTTCCTTTTCGGTCCATTGAGCTATTTAAAACAGTATTATAATCCCCCACCATAATAATATTGTCTTGAGTTGCTTGCAGGCTTGAACATTTATTATATATATTGTCAAAGAATTGTGGATCATCATTATTTGGTCCGTAAAGGTTAATGAGCCATATCTGTTTATGGTCCAATACCATATTTAAAATAATCCATCTACCTTGCGTATCTATTTGGACAATTTGCACATTCGGATCGAAATTACTATTAATTAATATCATCACCCCTTTTGAATTTCTTTGCCCATGGGAGAAGTATATTTCCCCCCATTCTTTTTCCACGCTACTTCATCTCGAATTGTTGAATGAGTTTCCTGTATACAATAGATATTATATTCCTTCTCTTTGAGCCATGTAAATATTGTTCTTCTTTTGTTATTATCAGCTAAGCCATTACAATTATAACTGGCTATACTTATTTCACCATACACCATAATGAGATACAAGTTTCAAGTCTATTTATCATTATATATGTTTGTAAATTTACCAATAAAAAATAGCGTAATGATTGAGTGTCCATATAGCTGTACCGTGATATTTGCATTGCTACGGAGTAACCCTTCAATTGTTCTCCACTAATTCCCCCGCTAAAGCCCCTCCCCATCCCAAGTTGAGCCGTCATCCCAGTGATCAGCATCCCACCCACGTCCCTCCGTATCCCTAAGGCCCCGAGAGGCCAGGACCCATCCATCGAAAACAGCACACAGTGCCACCCACAAAACAGAAGCAGGTTAACCGCCAAAAGCATTTCCAATGCTTTCACCTCTATATATATATATATATATATATCTATATAACTATTTATTTTTATTTTTATTATGCATATCCTATTTTCCATCATTATCAATTAATATGCGTAATAATGTCGGCAGTTCACGCATAGGATTCTAACATATAACCAGGATTGCCATTGTATTACATTTAATTAATTGACAAGCAATTATTATCCTAGCAAATAATTCCCGGTCCATCCCATACCCCCCCAACATCCCCACCCCCCACAACAGATGCCAGACAAGCACACACGCACATACTCACATACTCCAACACACTCAACCCCCCTCCTCCACAATCCACCATAAAATCCGATACTCAACAGCTGTTATATCCCAGAGCCCAACTCGAGAAATAACTTGATCTACGAGTGGACATACAGTTAAAGCTGATTGAGAAAGCATGCAGATTGAGCAGAAATTGATAACAATGTGAGATTTGATTAATCTACTTAATCTATGTCAAGTCCTAGGTGATGGAGATCAGATCCACCCTCTTCACCTGAGACACAAACACTCTGATCCCCTGTTGTAACCATTTTCCCAAGCATCTCCATGCGGTCAGACCTTTGATTATTTTGTGCCACCTGGGCCACAATGATAAACCCCCTCTCTGATTGTCCGAGTGTGACCCCCTCCCCATGGGTTACTGCAGCCAGTGTTGCCAGCACTGCCACTACCTGGGTGGGCGTACCCCACCGGAATCCCCACCGGCTAGGTAAAAGGTCGTCAAGGTTCTCATTAGCAGCTTTGAGAATTTCCTTGTATATTATGCTCTCCCATCAGGGGGCTCTGCCTAGAAGGTCAGCATCCCAGAGACGCCTCTTCACTGTTGACGTTGAGACTGGTGTTTTGCGGGTACTATTTAATGAAGCTGCCAGTTGAGGACTTGTGAGGCATCTAAACCTTTGCTATTCAAAAGGTGACGTGACATTTTCACATGAGTTTTGATAACTCTAGCTAGTGATTGAGTAGTGTGTAAATGTGTATTAACGCATTGTCTTGCTCTGGTACATAATATCACCTTCTCCAATACATGTATATCATGAAAGAAAGGTTACAAAATAAACAGCGCAGTAGATTACCATGCTGCTGTATTTCATGTGGTCTTTCTTTTGCACAGTTCAGTGCTGTTTTGATTTAGGAAAATGGCAGCCGCCTTCAGTGTAGTATGTACAAATGTAAAATAATAATCAAGTTGAAACATTATTACACAGTATGCTTTGTTTTGCTTATGTCGATATTTTGTTTAACAATAATAAGTTACATTGCAATACAACAAAAGCATTTAAAAAAAGATTCCTCTTTTTTGCATTGGCTTGTATAGAAAAAGATAACTTCATACCATAATTGAGAAATCACTGGTAAACGAGAAATATAAAATCGTTAGCCCACAAAAAAGTAAACATAAGAAATATAAAAAACAAACAATGTTTTACAACTTTTTGACTTAAATCTCTCGATTCTGCAAATAAACATCTCGAGGTTCCTTTCGTAGACTTTTCAAACATGTAGACATCACTGGTCAATAAAACCATAAGAATAAATAAAATAAATGTATTGTTTATATAACCAAACACACAAGTCATGACTATAAATACATGTATATTTACAAAGGCAGTTCTTTCCAAAAGCACTGCAGAATGTGGTGTAGAAAAAAACAGGACAGAGGGAGAGAAAGCAATCCAGGGCTTGTCTGTCTTGTACCAACGAACCAAGAGTTAGCAGATACTAGTCATATTTGGTAAGTCTTTTAGTCCCGTAATTCGGATATATTACAATGCAGGAGGGAGAGACCTCTAGGTTGAGGGCACCATATCCTTTATATACGGTTCTCTGTTTAAGTATGTAGCCCAGTAGACTAAATTGAAGCTGCTAAACAGGACCGGGAACATAATCCTTGAAATCCTATCGATTTTACTCACACTGTTGAAAGTCTTCTTTGGGTCCGCTTTGCCACCCACCTTGCCAACCGCCATGTTGGGGTCAGCATCGCCGCCCTTGGCGATGGTGGACAACCCAGAGTCCTTGTTGATGTTGGGCGCGTAGTTGGCCACCGCCACGGCGTATGCGTTGTTCTTCGTCATGGCGGAGGCCTTCTCTTTTTTCTGTGGAAGGAGCCAAAGTTAATAGTTAGTAGCTAGCAGTCGTCAGACGGACCTGTCACTTCCGGGCAGCATGTGTTCCAGACAGTCCTGGATGATTAATGCACCCTGGGGAGGGTCTTGATAATAATGAATGGGATCTGGGATAGGGTAATGCATCAATCTAAATGCAGAGAAGTGGTAGAATGAAGGCCAGCCAGGCCTCCGATTTGCTGTCAGGCACCACATTGTCAACAGGAATTACTGTCACTGCTCAGTCTGTCATTCATCCACTTGGCTATTTACAATTTTAAACACGTTTGCGAGGTCAAAATGAGTATTTTATATATTCCCTATTTCTTTTGTTACAGAGGTAATGTTGCTTTCCATTCTACCGTCCTAGCCACTGTCATATTGTCGGTCAGTGGTAAATGGTTAGTGATTCTAGGGGCAAAAGCTACAGTGTATTTGAATGTTATTTTATTACTTTGAATGAGCCCTGCAGTATCCACTATATTTCAATATACTACATGTAACTGCCAAAATAAAGGAAACGCCAACAGAAAGTGCCTTAATAGGGCGTTGGGCCATCACGAGCCAGAACAGCTTCAATGCACCTTGACATACAGTAGATTCTACAAGTATCTGGAACTCTATTGGAGAGATGCGACACCATTCTTCCACGAGAAATTCCATCAATTGGTGTTTTGTTGATGGTGGTGGAAAACGCTGTCTCAGGCGCTGCTCCAGAATCTCCCATAAGTGTTCAATTGGGTTGAGATCTGGTGACAGACGGCCATGGCATATGGTTTACATTGTTTCATGCTCATCAAAACTTTTTGTGACCACTTGTGCCCTGTGGATGGGGGCATTGTCATCCTATGGGGCATAGCCCAAAATAATTCCAAAATAATGGCCTGCCCAGCATTTTTATACATGACCCTAAGCATGATGGGATGTTAATTGCTTAATTACACTGAACAAAAATATATGCAACATGAGCTGAAATAAGATTCCAAAGATTTTCCATACGCACAAAATACTTATTTATCCCATTAATGTTTTTTACACATTTGTTTACATCCCTGTCACTGAGCATTTCACCTTTGCCAAGATAATCCATCCACCTGACAGGTGTGGCATATCAAGAAGCTGGTTAAACAGCATGATCATTACACCGGTGCACCTTGTGCTGGGGAAAATAAAAGGCCACTCCGAAATGTGCAGTTTGGTTACACAACACAATGCAACAAATGTCTCAAGTTTTGAGGGAGTGTGCAATTGGCAGCTGACTGCAGGAATGTCCACCATAGCTGTTGCCAGATAATTTAATGTTAATTTCTCTACCATAAGCCGCCTCCAACATCGTTTTAGAGAAGTTGGCAGTATGTCCAACCGGCCTCACAACCGCAGACCACGTGTAACCACGCCAGCCCAGGACCTCTACATCCAGCTTCTTCACCCGTGGGATCATCTGAGACCAGCCACCCAGACAGTTGATGAAACCGGGGGTTTGCACAACATAAGAATTTCTGCACAAACTGTCGGTAACCAACTCAGGAAAGCTCATCTGCTTGCTCGTTGACCTCACCAAGGTCTTGACCTGACTGCAGTTCGGCGTAGTAACCGACTTCATTGGGCAAATGTTCACCTTCGATAGCCACCGGTATGCTGGAGAAGTGTGCTCTTCACGGATTAATCCCGGTTTCAACAGTAGATGGAAGAAGGCGTTGTGTGGGCGAGCGGTTTGCTGATGCCAACATTGTGAACAGTGCCCATGGTGGCGGTGGGGTTATTGTATGGAAATGCAAAATTGAATTTTATCGATGGCAATTTGAATGCACAGAGATACCGTGACGAGATCCTGAGGCCCATTGTCGTGCCATTCATCCGCCGCCAACACCTCATGTTTCAGCATGATAATGCACGGCCCCATGTCGAAAGGATCTGTACACAATTCCTGGAAGCTGAAAATGTCCCAGTTCTTCCATGGCCTGCATACTCACCAGACATGTCACCCATTGAGCATGTTTGGGATACTAGTGTACGACAGCGTGTTCCAGTTCCCTCCAATATCTAGCAACTTCACATAGCCATTGAAGTGGAGTGGGACAACATTCCACAGGCCACAATCAATAGTCTGATCAACTCTATGCGAAGGAGATGTGTCGCGCTGCATGAGGCAAATTGTGGTCACACTTGATACTGACTGGTTTTCTGATCCATGCCCCTACCTTGTTTTTGATTTATGCATCTGTTGGTCACAGATACCTACAGTTGAAATTGGAAGTTTACATACACCTTAGCCAAATACATTTAAACTCAGTTTTTCACATTTCATGACATTTAATCCTAGTAAAAATTCCCTGTTTTAGGTCAGTTAGGATCACCACTTTATTTTAAGAATGTGAAATGTCATAATAATAGTAGAGAATGATTTATTTCAGCTTTTGTTTATTTCATCACATTCCCAGTGGGCCAGAAGTTTACATACACTCAATTAGCATTTGGTAGCATTGCGTTTAAATTGTTTAACTTAGGTCAAACGTTTCGGGTAGCCTTCCACAAGCTTCCCACAATAAGTTGGGTGAATTTTGGCCCATTCCTCCTGACAGAGCTGGTGTAACTGAGTCAGGTTTGTAGGCCTCCTTGCTCGCACACGCTTTTTCAGTTCTGCCCACACATTTTCTATAGGATTGAGGTCAGGGCTTTGTGATGGCCACTCCTTAAACCATTTTGTCACAACTTTGGAAGTATGCTTGGGGTCATTGTCCATTTGGAAGACCAATTTTTGACCAAGCTTTAACTTCCTGACTGATGTCTTGAGATGTTGCTTCAATATATCCACATAAATTTCCTTCCTCCACCAGTCCCTCATGCAGCAAAGCACCCACACAGCATGATGCTGCCACCCCCGTGTTTCACTTTTGGGATGGTGTTCTTCTGCTTGCAAGCTACCCCCATTTTCCTCCAAACATAACGATGGTCATTATGGCCAAACAGTTCTATTTTTGTTTCATCAGACCAGAGGACATTTCTCCTAAAAGTAAGATCTTTGTCCCCATGTGCAGTTGCAAACCGTAGTCTTATTTTTTATGGCGGTTTTGGAGCAGTGGCTTCTTCCTTGCTGAGCGGCCTTTCAGGTTATGTCGATATAGGACTCGTTTTACTGAGGATATAGATACTTTTGTACCGGTTTCCTCCAGCATATTCACAAGGTCCTTTGCTGTCGTTCATCTCTAAGAGACAGAACACGTCTCCTTCCTGAGTGGTATGACGGCTGCGTGGTCCCATGGTGTTTATACTTGCGTACTATTGTTTGTACAGATAAACGTGGTACCTTCAGGCGTTTGGAAATTGCTCCCAAGGATGAACCAGACTTGTGGAGGTCTACAATTTTTTTTCTGAGGTCTTGGCTGATTTCTTTTGATTTTCCCATGTCAAGAAAAGAGGCACTGAGTTTGAAGGTAGGCTTTGAAATACATCCACAGGTACACCTCCAATTGACTAAAATGATGTCAATTAGACTATCAGAAGCTTCTAAAGCCATGACATCATTTTCTGGCATTTTCAAAGCTGTTTAAATGCACGGTCAAACTTCTGATCCACTGGAATTGTGATACAGTGAATTATAAGTGAAATAATCTGTCTGTAAACAATTGTTGGAAAAATTACTTGTGTCATGCACAAAGTAGATGTCCTAACCGACTTGCCAAAACCATAGTTTGTTAAAAAGAAATTTCTGGAGTGGTTGAATAATGAGTGTCACTACTTCCGCCGAGGCTGCCCCCCGTCCTGGTTCGGGCAGGCTTCGGCGTTCGTCGTCACCGGAGTACTAGCTACTGCCGATCCCATTCTCATCACTCCACTTGTCATATCTTGTCAATCACACACACCTGGTGCTCATTCCCCTAATTAGTATGTGTATAGGTGTTCCCTCTGTTCCCCTTGTCTTTGTGAGTGATTGTTTGTTGTGAGAGCGTGTAGCTCGGTTGAGCTACTATTCACTGTGTTTATGCCAAGGTGGATGTTTTCCCTTGTAATAGTTTAGTTTGATGCTTTGGGAGTTTGATTGATGTAAATGGAATAAACTCTGGACTTCGGTATTTTACCTCCTGCGCCTGACTCCTTCATTCACACCTCGTCACAACGAGTTTTAATGACTACAACCTAAGTGTATGTAAACTTCTGACTTCAACTGTATCTGTATTCCCAGTCATGTGAAATCCATTGAATTTATTTAAATTGACTGATTTCCTTTACAGTGGGGAAAAAATGTATTTAGTCAGCCACCAATTGTGCAAGTTCTCCCACTTAAAAAGATGAGAGTGGCCTGTAATTTTTATCATAGGTACACATCAACTATAACAGACAAAATGAGATTTTTTTTCTCCAGAAAATCACATTGTAGGATTTTTTATGAATTTATTTGCAAATTATGGTGGAAAATAAGTATTTGGTCAATAACAAAAGTTTCTCAATACTTTGTTATATACCCTTTGTTGGCAATGACACAGGTCAAACGTTTTCTGTAAGTCTTCACAAGGTTTTCACACACTGTTGCTGGTATTTTGGCCCATTCCTCCATGCAGATCTCCTCTAGAGCAGTGATGTTTTGGGGCTGTCGCTGGGCAACACAGACTTTCAACTCCCTCCAAAGATTTTCTATGGGGTTGAGATCTGGAGACTGGCTAGGCCACTCCAGGACCTTGAAATGCTTCTTACGAAGCCACTCCTTCGTTGCCCGGGCGGTGTGTTTGGGATCATTGTCATGCTGAAAGACCCAGCCACGTTTCATCTTCAATGCCCTTGCTGATGGAAGGAGGTTTTCACTCAAAATCTCACGATACATGGCCCCATTCATTATTTCCTTTACACGGATCAGTCGTCCTGGTCCCTTTGCAGAAAAACAGCCCCAAAGCATGATGTTTCCACCCCCATGCTTCACAGTAGGTATGGTGTTCTTTGAATGCAACTCAGCATTCTTTGTCCTCCAAACACGACGAGTTGAGTTTTTCCCAAAAAGTTCTATTTTGGTTTCATCTGACCATATGACATTCTCCCAATCCTCTTCTGGATCATCCAAATGAACTCTAGCAAACTACAGACGGGCCTGGACATGTACTGGCTTAAGCAGGGGGACACGTCTCGCACTGCAGGATTTGAGTCTCTGGCGGCGTAGTGTGTTACTGATGGTAGGCTTTGTTACTTTGGTCCCAGCTCTCTGCAGGTCATTCACTAGGTCCCCCCATGTGGTTCTGGGATTTTTGCTCACTGTTCTTGTGATCATTTTGACCCCACGGGTGAGATCTTGCGTGGAGCCCCAGATCGAGGGAGATTATCAGTGGTCTTGTATGTCTTCCATTTCCTAATAATTGCTCCCACAGTTGATTTCTTCAAACCAAGCTGCTTACCTATTGTAGATGCAGTCTTCCCAGCCTGGTGCATGTCTACAATTTTGTTTCTGGTGTCCTTTGACAGCTCTTTGGTCTTGGCCATAGTGGAGTTTGGAGTGTGACTGTTTGAGGTTGTGGACAGGTGTCTTTTATACTGATAACAAGTTCAAACAGGTGCCATTAATACAGGTAACGAGTGGAGGACAGAGGAGCCTCTTAAAGAAGTTACAGGTCTGTGAGAGCCAGAAATCTTGCTTGTTTGTAGGTGACCAAATACTTATTTTCCACCATAATTTGCAAATAAATTCATTAAAAATCCTAAAATGTGATTTTCTGGATTTTTTTTTCTCATTTTGTCTGTCATAGTTGACGTGTACCTATGATGAAAATTACAGACCTCTCTCATCTTTTTAAGTGGGAGAACTTGCACAATTGGTGGCTGACTAAATACTTTTTTCCCCCACTGTATATGAACTGTAATTCAGTAACATCTTTGAAATTGTTGCATGTTGATATTTTTGTTCAGTGTAGTTCAGGAATGCCAAGAGTGTGCAAAGCTGTCATCAAGTCATAGGGTGGCTACTTTGAAGAATATAAAATATAAAATATATTTTGATTTGTTTAACACTTTTTTGGTCACTACATGATTCCATATATGTTATTTCATAGTTTTGATGTCTTCACTAGTATTCTACAATGTAGAAAATAGTACAAATAAAGAAAAACCCTTGAGGTGTGTCCAAACTTTTGACTGGTACTGTATATATCTTTTGTTGCTAATGTATTGAAAATGTAATACAGAAATATCTCATTTATATAAGTATTCACACCCCTGATTCAATACTTTGTAGAATAATATTTCTGGGTAAGTCTCTAAGCGCTTTCCAGACCTGGATTGTGCAACATCTGCCCATTTATTATTTTCAAAATTCTTCAAGCTCTGTCAAATTGGTTGTTGATCATCGCTAGACAACCATTTTCAGGTCTTGCTGTAGATTTAAGTCAAAACTGTAACTCGGCCACTCAGGAACATTCACTGTCTTATTGGTAAGCAAATCCATTGTAGATTTGGCCTTGTGTTTTAGGTTATTGTCCTGCAGAAAGGTGAATTCATCTTCCAGTGTCTGGTGGAAAGCAGACTGAACCAGGTTTTCCTCTATGATTTTGCCTGTGCTTAGCTCCATTCTATTATTTTTTTTATCCGGAAAAACCTCCCGTCCTTAACGATTGCAAGCATACCCATAACATGAGGTAGCTCAGTTGGTAGAGCATGGCGTTTGCAACGCCAGGGTTGTGGGTTCGATTCCCATGGGGGGCCAGTATGAAAAATAAAAAAAGAATAATGTATGCACCAACTGTAAGTCGCTCTGGATAAGAGCGTCTGCTAAATGACGTAAATGTAAAATGAATGATGCAGCCACCACTTTGCTTGAAAATATAGAGAGTGGTACTCTGTAATGTGTTGTATTGGATTTGCCTCGAATATAACGCTTTGCCAATTTTTTTTGCAGTATTACCTTAGTGCTTTGTTGAAAGCAGGATGCATGTTTTGTAATATGTTTTATTCTATACAGGCTTCCTTCTGTTCACTCTGTCAATTAGGTTAGTTTTGTGGAGTAACTACAGTGTTGTTGATCCGTCCTCAGTTTTCTCCTATCACAGCCATTAAACTCTGTAACTGTCTTAAAGTCAACATTGACCTCATGGTGAAATCCCTGAGCGGTTTCCTTCCTCTCCGGCGACTGAGTTAGGAAGGACGCCTGTATCTTTGCAGTGACTGGGTGTATTGAAACACTCTCCAAAGTATAATGAATAACTTCACCATGCTCAAAGGGATATTCGTACTATTACCCAACTACCAATAGGTGCCCTTCTTTGCGAGGCATTGGAGAACCTCCCTGGTCTTTGTGGTTGAATCTGTGTTTAAAATTCATTACTCGACTGAGGGACCTTACAGATAATGGAATATATGGGGTACAGAGATGAGGTAGTCATTCAAAAACACTATTATTGCACACAGAGTGAGTCCATGCAATTTATTATGTGACTTGTTAAGCACATTTCTTACTTTTACTCTTTAACTTATTTAGGCTTGCCATAACAAAGGGGTTGAATAATTATTGACTCAAGACTTTTCAGCTTTTTATTTGTAATTCATTTGTAAATATGTCTAAATATATTTCCACTTTGACATTATGGGGTATTACGTGTAGGCCAGTGACAAAAAAATCTAAATGGAATCCATTTTAAATTCAGGCTGTAACACAACAACATGTGTAAAAAGTCAAGGTATGTGAATACTTTCTGAAGGCACTGTATGTATACATTCATACATACAGTGCCTTGCAAAAATATTCATCCCCCTTTTGTTGCATTACAACGTGTAATTTAAATTGATTTTTATTTGGATTTCATGTAATGGACATACACAAAATAGTCCAAATTGGTGAAGTGAAATGAAAAGAATTCAAACAAATAAATAACAGAAAAGTGGTGCGTACATATGTATTCACCCCCTTTGCTATGAAGCCCCTAAATAAGATCTGGTGCAACCAATTACCTTCAGAAGTCACATAGTTTAGTTAGTTAAATAAAGTCCACCTGTGTGCAATCTAAGTGTCACATGATCTGTCACATGTTCTCAGTATATATACACCTGTTCTGAAAGGCCCCAGAGTCTGCAACACCACTAAGCAAGGGACACCACCAAGCAAGCGGCACCATGAAGACCAAGGAGCTCTCCAAACAGGTCAGGGACAAAGTTGTGGAGAAGTACAGATCAGGGTTGGGTTATAAAAAAATATCCGAAACTTTGAACATCCCACGGAGCACCATTAAATTATTATTATAAAAAAAATGGAAAGAATATGGCACCACAACAAACCTGCCAAGAGAGGGCCGCCCACCAAAACTCACGGACCAGGCAAAGAGGGCATTAATCAGAGATGCAACAAAGAGACCAAAGATAACCCTGAAGGAGCTGCAAAGCTCCACAGCGGAGATTGGAGCATCTGTCCATAGGACCACTTTAAGCCGTACACTCCACAGAGCTGGGCTTTACAGAAGAGTGGCCAGAAAAAAGCCATTGCCTAAAGAAAAAAATAAGCAAACACGTTTGGTGTTCGCCAAAAGGCATGTGGGAGACTCCCCAAACATATGGAAGAAGGTACTCTGGTCAGATGAGACTAAAATTGAGCTTTTTGGCCATCAAGGAAAACGCTATGTCTGGCGCAAACCCAACACCTCTCATCACCCCAAGAACACCATCCCCACAGTGAAACATGGTGGTGGCAGCATCATGCTGTGGGGATGTTTTTCATCGGCAGGGACTGGGAAACTGGTCAGAATTGAAGGAATGATGGATGGCGCTAAATACTGGGAAATTCTTGAGGGAAACCTGTTTAAGTCTTCCAGAGATTTGAGACTGGGCAGAGGTTCACCTTCCAGCAGAACAATGACCCTAAGCATATTGCAAAAGCAACACTTGAGTGGTTTAAGGGGAAACATTTAAATGTCTTGGAATGGCCTAGTCAAAGCCCAGACCTCAATAGTTATGCACACTCAAGTTTTCTGTTTTTTTTGGTCTTATTTCTTGTTTGTTTCACCAAAAAATATATTTTGCGTCTTCAAAGTGGTAGGCATGTTGTGTAAATCAAATGATACAAACCCCTAAAAAATCAATTTTTAATTCCAGGTTGTAAGGCAGCAAAATAGGAAAAATGCCAAGGGGGGTGAATACTTTCGCAAGCCACTGTATGCACATGGTCTTCCAGCTCCAGTATTGCCTGTGGCTGTCGAACAGGGAACGACCTGAATGCTGATGCAAACACAACACATGCTGAGGCCCTCTGGTTGAAAGTCATATGGAAATGAGTTGGCCACCTTCAAAACAAACAGATCACCATGGACTATCTCTGAAAATGTTGCCTGTCTTGCAATCGGAGGGGGTTATTCTTCCATTACCTTGTCATTCACAATGGTCTTCCCATCCCAGGCCCAGCCGCGCTTTGTGAAGTAGTTGACGGTGGCAAACTCAATGAGGGCGGAGAAGACAAAGGCGTAGCAGACAGCGATGAACCAGTCCATGGCCGTGGCGTAGGCCACCTTGGGGAGGGAGTTACGAGCACTTATACTCAGGGTGGTCATTGTCAGGACAGTGGTTACACCTGGGGAACAGCAAACAGTTTGTTTCAGCTTGGTCAGTTTCCTTTGATTATAATTCAATTATTTTAAGTACCTTATCTACAGATACCATGTACAGCCAAATAATTACATTCTGGTTAGCAAAGTAGTGTAGGTGTATTATAATGACACGGTACAGCACCAACTTAATGTGAAGTGTTACTGTTTTATGTAACTTAGGAGAATGCATGACTTAACATGTACCAACATATGCTTTACTGTAACATAAAAGCAAGATGACATTTAGGATGCTCCAGTGTTACAGGAAAAGCCTGGGGAGCAACTTGAATACTCCGTCCAGAACTTGGCTTGGTCAAGGAGCTGAACTTTCTCTTACCCTATACCTTATCCTGCACTTTCATCAGGCAGACTTCTTTCAGGTTAAACTCTGTAGTTAGTTATTATGGTTGACCTATAAAGGTGTGTTGCAAGAAGTAAACAGTAAAGTCGTAAATAAAAATAATAATCATGTCCCCAGTACAGAACCCTGGGGAATACCATATTTAAACTAGGAAGTAATTAGAGAGATCATTATCCAGCTGGTGCTGTATCTAGCTCAACTGTCAAATCAAATCAAATGTTATTTGTCAAATGCTTGGTAAACAACAGGTGCATACTAACAGTGAAATGCGTTACGGGTCATTTCCCAACAATGTGTTATAGGCTCTAGGTCATCAATAATTGACATTACAATTAGGGATGTGACAAATTGAATAATTTTCTTAATGTTTAAACTGCAAAAAAAAAAAAAGGGTTTCCATTAAAACTATACAAAAAATTATACAAATTCACAATGCGGATGGTCTACATCGCGCTTCCTGCTGAGAGAGAACATTTCATCTATGCTGCTACTGCGTTTCGAGAGAGAGGTGCATTTAGCTTGTTGTTGTTGTTGTTATTGTTGTTGTCCAATCACAAGTCATCAAACCAGCACTAGACTACAGTCACAGAACTAGAGCCTCCCTGTGGCAAGTTTATTAGGAGATATCTAATTAATACAATTTCGTTTTAATTTCTATTTCATCTTTACAGTAATTGTAATAATTTTCGGATATCATCTCTTCAGTTTGTGTTGGAAAGAGAAGGGTTAATACTGAATAGAAAAAATTATCCAATCAGGATATTCTTTGGTGGTCTCTGGATAGAAAAATCGAGCTAGCTAAGCCAGCCATTGGCTAGGCCTCCAGAAGCTGGACAGGAGGCTCTGCCGTTCAACTGTATAAGAGCAGAATTTTGGAGTGACAGTGGAATGAACCAATCACATTTTGACTTGCAATGGGTGGGACCATTTTTTTAAAAGTGACGTGTCTAGGCCTCACTACTGAGAGTGCAAGAGGTAATGAATTCATAATACTGAATAAAGGCTGATAAACAGCCAATACAGTAGGTGGCGGCAATACACTAATAGGTTGTAGTCTGCCATAAAACCTTGACGAAGAAGAAGAAGAAGCGCGTGCACGATAAAAGTAATTTTTTGTTGTTGTTGTATTGTTATGATTTCATGGGGCCCACTGGATGCTGTGTGTGACTGCTGCCGCCTGACTATCAGCCGTGTCTATGTGTTTGACCAAAACTGGCTCTCCTTCAGCGCCATGGAGTGCACAGGTATTACGGTCGCTGTCCTTTCAACACCATGAGCCTGTCATCTTTGATAGTGGTGTTGGCTACCATAAGTGGTGTAAAAAGTGCATTATTTTATGCTGTGTGTCACATATTGTGTCCATGTTCTGTCTGTGTGTGTGGGAGCCCAAAGCGCAGCCAGGCCTGTTTGATTAATTCATAATGCCATCAAAAAGTATTGCTCCTCATTCACTACAGCCAGAATGGTCCGAATACAGGAGATATAATGTCGGGCGCATTAAGTGATGCTATGTTTTCTGTTATTTTCTAGATTGTTTAGTTTGATACAACGTATTGGAAGATTTTTGGTCCCTCTGAAGGCCTAGGTCCTAGAGTCACGGTTCACCACTGGGTTTGATGCAGTCAAGACAGGTACTATGTAATCAGATGAGATGATAAATAACTAGCAATAAGTTAACCTACCAGCGCAAGTCAACTTGGTTGCCATCTCTCTCCCCCTCCCTGCTCCCCTCCTCACTCACATTTGAGCTGCTGCTCTGCTTCGAGCCTCTCACTCTCCCTCATGCATTACAGCTCCGGTTAATAAAGTAGATAAACGTTATAGCATTGTTGCGTTAGGTATTTGTTTTAAAAAAATATTCCCTTTATGATGGTAATCGGGACCTGTTAGTGGTAGTAGCTTTGAATAAAAGCGTCTGCTAAATGGCATTTATTATTATTATTATTATTATTATTATTATTATTATTATTATTATTATTATTATATTATTATTTAGTGTTGTGATAACTGCACTGTGATTTCTATTTTGTGAAGAAAAAAAACGTATTAATGTTTAAACGTTAACACTCCTAATTGCAACATATGGTGCATTTGTTTTCTTGTGGGCATAAGTAAAATACCATGTCTTCTACCTGAACAGTGCCCTTGTATGTCAATGGTGACATTGATCGATGACACAAAATATATCAAAATAAAAAAGCATACCTTTCTCAAATCTTTTTTCATGCCACATTTGCTCATGATGTTTTGATTTGAGGGCTGTATGAAAACATTGTGACTCTCCATTGAAGTTCAGCTTTGCTCAGATTTTCCATTTTTATGAGTGAGAGGGGGAAAAAAGTCTCTGCAAATAAGAGATGCGACTGTATTTACTGACAGAGTATTTTTAGAACTACGGTCCAGAATAAGTGCTTTGAATTTCTTTAACCAAGTTTTTTTCTTAAACATTAATTCGCTGCCCACTTCTCCGAGGGTAAACTATCTGTGGCACTGAAATAATGAGGAGACTTAAAGGGACACAGAAAATAATAAACCGACTAACTCCCCTTTTCAGAGCAAACCTAATCATATCTAGAAATGGCCTGATCCTTTAAAGCTGGTTACACAGCTATGGCCCATTTCTACCGTGAACACATCAGGATGCTGTTGTCGGTGCATACGCACTAACATACACACTAACATACACTATTGAGGGTGTTAGTGTGTATGCCAGGCTAGCACAGCCTCCCTTCAGTATTACCAAATCAATCTACCAGACTTCTTTACCCCATGGAACTGTTTAAAAAAAAAAAAGTAATTATTCCAAAAGCCACATTATTTGTATGTTTGTCTTAAGCAGACAACATATTCATCATACAGTAACTGCCAAAAGGAACCAATTTTTTCACTAGTTGGAGTTATGTGGCTCCAGGGGTTTAACTGCCATCTCACTGATTCTACAGCTCCAGCGGTTTAACTGCCATCTCACTGATTCTACAGCTCCAGCGGTTTAACTGCCATCTCACTGATTCTACAGCTCCAGGGGTTTAACTGCCATCTCACTGATTCTACAGCTCCAGGGGTTTAACTGCCATCTCACTGATTCTACAGCTCCAGGGGTTTAACTGCCATCTCACTGATTCTACAGCTCCAGGGGTTTAACTGCCATCTCACTGATTCTACAGCTCCAGGGGTTTAACTGCCATCTCACTGATTCTACAGCTCCAGGGGTTTAACTGCCATCTCACTGATTCTATTGCTCCAGGATTTTAACTGCCATCTTAAGTCAAAAGTTACTTGCTCAGCTTACATGAGTCATTCAGAGGTTATTCACACCAATACAAAAAAATGGTTGTTGACTTTATTTTGTGATGTACTTCTCCTTTACGTGATATACTGTGTTTATCATGTGAATGGTAATCATCTCTGCAGTGATATGACTGCTGTGTCATGGCTCACATCAACACCATCATCCCGGAAACCCTAGACCCACTCCAATTTGCATACCACCCCAACAGATCCACAGATGACGCAATCTCAATTGCACTCCACACTGCCCTTTCCCACCTGGACAAAAGGAACACCTATGTGAGAATGCTGTTCATTGACTACAGTTCAGCGTTCAACACCATAGTGCCCACAAAGCTCATCACTAAGCTAAGGACCCTGGGAATAAACACCTTCCTCTGCAACTGGTTCCTGGACTTCCTGACGAGCCGCCCCCAGGTGGTAAGGGTAGGTAACAACACATCTGCCACACTAATCCTCAACACGGGGGCCCCTCAGGGGTGCATGCTTAGTCCCCTCCTGTACTCCCTGTTCACCCACGACTGCGTGGCAAAGCACGACTCCAACACCATCATTAAGTTTGTTGACGACACAACGGTGGTAGGCCTGGTCACCGACAACGATGAGACAGCCTATAGGGAGGACAAATGTTAGGGCGTACGGCCCAGGACATCACTGGGGCCAAGCTTCCTGCCATCCAGGACCTCTATAGTAGGCGGTGTCAGAGGAAGGCCCAAAAAATTGTCAAAGACTCCAGTCACCTAAGTCATACTGTTCTCTCTGTTACCGCACAGCAAGCGGTACCGGAGCGCCAAGTCTAGGTCCATAAGGCTCTTTAACAGCCTACCCCCAAGCCATAAGACTGCTGAACAATTAATGAAATGGCCACCCCGACTATTTGCTAACTGGCCACTATTCTGTCACAGATGCAGGGCTAAGCCAAAGTAAGACAGGGAGGGAGAGAGAGAGAGAGACACGGTAAGAGGAGGAGAGGAAGATGGTGGGAGAAAACAAGAGATATGGATAGAGCAAAAGGGTTACACATTCATCAACTCAAACTGTTGTGCATATCTCCCTTTGACATCACTGTAGGATAAGGAGCCCCATACTCACCAAACACAGTCCTAGCTGGCACGGACTCTCTGTTCAGCCAGAAGGACACTTGGGAGAGGATGACGGTCATGATGCATGGTAGATAAGTCTGGATCACAAAGTAGCCAATCTTCCGCTTCAAATGGAAATGTGCCGTCATGACAGTGTATTCGCCTGTAGAGAAAAATAGCGCTTTATTAATTTATACTGCCCCAACTACAGTGCCACTCTTCGAAGGATAGCATTATTTATTTACATACGATTCTATGAGTTTTACCAGTTCATATGCAAATTCATAATAATACGGATGTGGATGCTTTGGGTTGGATATGCAATATTCAAACAATTATGCACTTTTCAGAGTTCAAACAATAAGCCTATTGAATAAAGCTTTTCACATGGTAATTGTATAACCGCAATGCAAAACTGAACCGCTAACGAGGAAATGTTATTATGCCAATGCCGCAGCAGCATGCATGACTTGTAATGGGAGAATATCTAAAAGAGAACGCAAGATTGAGAAAAGAAAGATGTTTACCCATAGCAACAGAACAGAGAAATATATCTCATTTGCTTTGATTCTGCAATGAGGACCTTGATACTGCAACTTGGCAGAAGGAAACTCCTTTTCAGCAGACTGTAGAGAGGGAATTTTTCCCGCCTAATCCCAAAATATTTAGTATTCCCTGTTATTCGAGAGCACATGCAGTATTGCCTGCTTTCGCCCCATTTAGAGGGAGTCTTAATGCTCCCTCACTCTCTTGTCTTCACACACACACACGTTATGTTCTTCTATCCTCGTGGGGACCTAAAATACATTTCCATTCAAAATCCTATTTTCCCTAACCCTAAACCTAACCCTTACCATAAACTTAACCCGTAACCCTAACCCCTTACTCTAATTCTAAGCCTAACCCTAATTGTAACCCTAACCCTAAACCTAACCCCTAAGTTTAAAATAACCTTTGTCCTCATGGGGCCATGGGAAATGATGTCTCTCTGTTGTGGATGGGGGGGAGAATCTGCGAGACGTGGTGGAATTTACTCCAGAGAAGCTTACGTGTGCTTCCCTGCAAGCGGGAAGACTGTAATTACAGGATGAAGATGATAATCTGTCACGATCGTCTTGACGAGAAGGAGTAGACCAAGGCGCAGCGTGTGAAACGAACATGACTTTAATTAGTTAAAGCACAAGTACAAACAAAACACGATCGTGAAGTCCACAGTAACACTGACTGAACACGGAACAAAAACCCACAACCCCAAGGTGAAAACAGACAGTATAAATATGGCTCCCAATCAGAGACAACGAGCCAACAGCTGACACTCGTTACCTCTGATTGGGAGTCACTCATTCAAACAAAGAAATACAACCACATAGAACAACCCAACCAAACAGAACACCACGAAACGAACACACCCTGGCTCAACATACAAAGTCCCGGAGCCAGAGCGTGACAGTACCCCCCTAAAGGCGCGGACTGCGACCGCGCCTCAAAACCCCAAACAGGGAGGGCTGGGTGGGCATTTCTCCTCGGAGGCGGCTCCGGCTCGGGCTTGACCACCACCCTTCCACCATCCCCCGTAGCGCCCCGGTCCGGGTCTGACCCCGCTGGCTGGATCTGGACCGGACATAGACGGAGCGGATTGCTCAAACTCCGTAGTGGAGTAGCTGACCTGATCAGGCACCGGACTGACGACGCGCACCCCTGGCTTGGCGCGTGAGGCAGGCACGGACCGGACCTGGCTGACGATACGCACCCTTGGCTTGGTGCGTGGAGCCGGAACGGACCTCACCAGGCTGACGACTCGCATCCTTGGCTTGGTGTGAGTAGCAGGAACGGGCTGAACCAGGCTGACGACTCGCACCCCTGGCTTGGTGCGAGTGGCAGGAACGGGCTGGACCAGGCTGACGACTCGCACCCCTGGCTTGGTGCGAGTGGCAGGAACGGGCTGGACCAGGCTGACGACTCGCACCCCTGGCTTGGTGCGAGTGGCAGGAACGGGCTGGACCAGGCTGACGACGCACCCCGTAGGCTTGGTGCGTGGAGCAGGGACAGGCTGGGCTGGGCTGACGACGCACACCGTAGACTTGGTGCGTGGAGCAGGAACAGGCCGGGCAGGGCTGTCGACGCACACCGTAGGTTTGGTGCGTGGAGCAGGAACAGGCCGGGCCGGGCTGACGACGCACCCCGTAGACTTGGTGCGAGGAGCAGGAACGGGCCGGGCAGGGCTGTCGACGCACACCGTAGACTTGGTGCGAGGAGCAGGAACGGGCCGGGCAGGGCTGTCGACGCACACCGTAGACTTGGTGCGTGGAGCAGGAACAGGCCGGGCCGGGCTGACGACGCACCCCGTAGACTTGGTGCGAGGAGCAGGAACGGGCCGGGCAGGGCTGTCGACGCACACCGTAGACTTGGTGCGTGGAGCAGGAACAGGCCGGGCAGGGCTGTCGACGCACACCGTAGACTTGGTGCGAGGAGCAGGAACGGGCCGGGCAGGGCTGACGACGCACACCGTAGGTTTGATGCGTGGAGCAGGGACAGGCCGGGCAGGGCTGTCGACGCACACCGTAGGCTTGGTGCGAGAGGCAGGAACAGGCCGGACCGGGCTGGAGACGCGCACCGTCCATTTGGTGCGAGGGGCCGTAACAGGCCGGACCGTACTGGGAACACACACCACTGGCTTTAAACGGGGATCAGGAACGGGCCGGACCGGACTGGCAATCCACCTCAGTCCCTCTCGCCGTGCCTCTACGACTTCCTTCCCTCCTCTCGCCAATGGATCCCGTAACCCGGTGGCCTTCTCTCCTCTTCTCCTATTTCGCCCTGTGGCAGCCTCCTGCTGCCCAGTCGCCCATGCCGTGTGCCCCCCCCTAAAAAATTCTTGGGGGTGCCTCTCGTCCGTCCGACGATGGCACTGCTGACGCCGCTGCTCCTCTCTCGCCAGGGCCTTGATCCTACCCCAAGGTCCCTTGCCCCCGAGCATGTCCTCCCAGGACCACACTTTGCCCACCTGGGCCATCGCCAGCCTCTCCATCTCCTTTCCTGGCGCTTCCTCCCATGACCAGGCTGCCTGCTCCTGGACACGCTGCTTGGTCGTTGTATGGTGGGTTTTTCTGTCAAGATCGTCTTGACGAGAAGGAGTAGACCAAGGCGCAGCGTGTGAAACGAACATGACTTTAATTAGTTAAAGCACAAGTACAAACAAAACACGATCGTGAAGTCCACAGTAACACTGACTGAACACGGAACAAAAACCCACAACCCCAAGGTGAAAACAGACAGTATAAATATGGCTCCCAATCAGAGACAACGAGCCAACAGCTGACACTCGTTACCTCTGATTGGGAGTCACTCATTCAAACAAAGAAATACAACCACATAGAACAACCCAACCAAACAGAACACCACGAAACGAACACACCCTGGCTCAACATACAAAGTCCCGGAGCCAGAGCGTGACATAATCACTCCACAGACACCGACATAACAGATATAAGGTCCTCTCCCGCCACTGCAATCAAGTGGCTCAGACACCAAAATATGAAGAAAAAAAAAGCATTTACTTATTGTGCTGCCTTGGATGTAACCCTCCTGTCTCAGCCAGGGTTGGGAGGGCTAGAGATGGATCTCACCCTTCACCCCTGGCTGAAGATGGAGAGCACAGATTGGGCTGTTGCTCTCCTGTCCAGGGGTGAGTGGAGGTGTGTGGCCCTCACTACCTGGCCTCTGCTTGGGCAGAACACACAGCAGCACAGCAGAATACTAAGATCCTGGAACAACAAGGAGGGGAGACACTGGAGATACTAATCTCACCCTCCAATCCTGGTGGTGGCCTGGAGATGGTGATGGTGAGGAACTCTCCACTGTTCTAAAGCGGCAGATGGGAGGTGGCTAGCCTGCCCTCCCCTATAGCTTGTTAAATCAGCCACATTTGATGGGGAATGGAGTAGACCAGGGGAAGGATGCCTCCCCAGCAGATGAGTAATGCACTCTCATTCCAGAAGGAGGCAGGAGACAGGGCAGCTCATACATACTCCTCTGTGGGTGCAAATGAAGATGGAGAGCCTGGTTCTAGATAGCTTCATCCTGCTGTCGGCACTGATGACGCCTGCACACCCTCATTTGAGATGCTAATGTCCAATGCATCTGATAGAATCTAGGCCAATCATTTGATTTCACATTCACTTTAGTCCTCTGAGGAGGTTGACATTTATTGGGATTAATCTTGTCCTGGAGGCAGAGCGATTTCCACTAAATGGGCCAGCTGCAAAGTCAAAATTGTCTATATATCGTAATAAAAATATGAAAACAAAAATTAGCTTTTTGTGCTTTAATTTAAGGTTAGTGTTAGGATTAATGTTAGCAGGGTGGTTAGGTTTAAAATCAGATTTTATTACTTTGTGGCTGTGCCAGCTAGTGACTGCCCTTCCGAGCTGCCTCCAGTACATGAGTCATCCCAATAAATGTCAACCTGCGTCCTCTGATAAAGGACAGAGGGAAGCATGGGCTACAGTGCCTATGTAGGACTGCTGCCATTGACCCAGAGGTGAGGGGGATAAAGACATAAATAGATAAAGATGAACTGTCAAAAAGGCTTGAATACACTTGATTGGTTAGAAAACAAACACACTATATTTCCATTAAAGGTCCAATGCAGCCTTTAAAAAAAAAAAATATCAATATCAAATCATTTCTGGGTAACAGTTAAGTACCTTTACTGTGATTTGTTTTCAATAAAAATTGTGAAAAATAAACAAAAATAGCTTCTTAGCAAATAATATTGCTAGGACTGTCTGGGAGACAGTTGGTAGAGCATGGCGTTTGCAACGCCAGGGTTGTGGGTTCAATTCTGGGAGACAGTTGGTAGAGCATGGCATTTGCAACGCCAGGGTTGTGGGTTCAATACCCACGGGGGGCCAGTGTGAAAAAAATAAAAATAATGTATGCACTCACTAACTGTAAGTCGCTCTGGATAAGAGCGTCTGCTAAATGACTAAAATGTAAATGTAATGTAAATGGTCTGAATCGGGAGGGGAAAACTGAAAACGAGCTGTTATTGGCAGAGGTTTGGAACTCTCTTATTGGTCTATTAACCAAAACAGGCTGACATTTCTGACTTTCGTTTCAAACAGCTCTTACACTAAAAGGGCATTATCATAATTTTCACAGTATTATTCCAACCTCATAGTGTAGAAATATATATAAAACACAGAAGAATCACGTTTTTGAATGCCCTGGGCCTTTAATTCATGAACATTTACAAATATTTCCTTCTACTGCTAATGTTATTTTGTCATTTCCTGTCCACACATTTGCTTTGGAGAACCCCCCCTATTCTCTCTGAGTCAATAAAAATATAACAAAATGAAGTGATTTGCTAAAATTATTTTGCTGATGTCCCTCGCACTCAAGCCTCAGAGTACAGTCAGCCGTGCCAAATGACCTAGTTTACCACCACGGTTGACTACACATTGACACAGTACTAATGAATGATTAATTTAAAGTCAGACAATCAGCAAATCTGTAGCGGGAAAGTACAACAAATTGATTTTCTAGCGAAGGGTCTCCTCCGTATTTCACTTGGAAAACGTTCCTAGTGGCACTTGGGCCCAGGAATTAAATATTTTACGCACTGCACTTTCAGACTAGTAGCATCTCAGCTAGAACATTTGGTTCGTTGAAAGTTGTGGGAAGGTACGTTTTTGGTTTCCCATTGGTTCTGGGAACGAAGCCATACGTTTTCTGACTAGTAAAACAACATTTTTTAAAAAGTTCTGAGAACGGAAGTGAACATTTTGCCTGTTCTGGGAATGTTTATTTTTAGGTTTCAGAGAGTTTCTGAGAAAGTTTTACTCTGGTTCCTTGAAAGTTTTCCTGGGAGGTTTTATTAACGATCTGAAAATGCTCTGAGGTTTTTGAATAACTTCCTTAAAACATTTACTGAATGTTTCAATTAGACTTAACACTGCTACTGTAGCTTATTTTGGGTTAACTTTTTTGAACACCAAGCACAGATAGGACACATGGAAATTAATTTCCTTAGGCATTAATCATGTGACACGGCATCAGTGAGATTCAAACCTATAATCTTCTGTTCTCGATCCATGGAATTAGTCCATTGCCCCGCCAGGGTGGAGCTAGCATGCCATGTTTTTTTAAACTCATACAAAGCTGTTAATTTTAGTCTATTCAAACAGACCCCATTTCAAAGGAAACAAGCACTCATTAAGATCAGGTGTGGCCAATTAGTGGGCGCGGCCAACACACCTGAACACACTTAACAAGATAGAGGATAGAGAGTTTTGTTGATGCTGAGAACAAAATGTATATGTTTTTAAATAACATTTTTTAAAACGTTCTCTGAATGTTAGTTTTCTTGTGATTTTTATGGAACGTTTGCTTAACGTTCTGAGAACGGAATTTATGTATTTAAATAACATACTTAGAACGTTCTGAATGTTAAGGTTTTTTGTAGTTTTTATGGCAAGTTTTCTTAACGTTCTCGGAACAATTTGAGAACATTACTTTAAATAGAACCACGAGGAAACCTTTAGGAAACATTATGCTGAAGTACTGAAATTCCCACAGAAGAAAAATGTTTATTAACGTTCTCTGAACAATTTGAGAACATTCCCAATGTCAAACCAGTTGGAGAGCATTCCTAGAACATTACCAAAATTGAAATGAAATGTAACCATGTTTGAAGTTTTAGTTTAAAGTAATGAAACACCAAGAAAATATCGTTTTTCTGTAAAGTTTCTTAAATGTGCAAAGAATCTTCCAAAGCAACTATCCTGCACCATTCCTAGAAAGTTGGGGGAAAGGTTGTATGCAAAATAACCATAAGACAAGCACGCTCTCACCAAGCTCTAAGAAACATATGGTTCTCAGAACATTATGTGCTAGTTGGGATATGACTGGAGCATTTAGTTGAGATCGGAGGGCTTTTTCCTAAATGAAAACAGAGTGGGGATTCCAATTGGATGTTAAAACACCCAACAGTAGTATTCTCTACATCGTTGGAATGTAGACTTATGGGTAATAATGGAGAGTGGCACTTAACCTGGGAGCCTGTGTTGTCTAAGTGAAGGGGAAGGAAGGAAGTGGGGAAAGGAGGAATGAAAGAGAAGAAGAGTTTGACCCACGCCGTATAGAACAAGAATGATGAATGAAGATCCTCAAGAGCGTTTCGAACATGTAATGACGAGAGTGCTCCCCAGAGACGCATGTGGAGACATGCAGAGGGGACAGATACTAATCATTGAAGACCACTACATCAACCAACATATTGATCCGCTTGGCTGCCACAGTCATGGTGACAAGACAATCCATGCCATGCAATGTAGCTGTGTCCTGTGGCTTTTCTGACCTATAATGAACAACTGTTCATTATCTTCATAGGAGCTTTCATTCCGATGGTGGAGCTCAATCATGTAATGTAATAAAAAAAGAAATATACTGTAATTCCACGGGAACCTTCTGCTTTCCCCTCAGTACTATAAATATGTTTTAACTCCTCTTAAATCAGATGAGTAATTGCATTTGAACATTTCACAATGCTCAATGATGACAAACAACCTGTTAGCCATTCTCCAGCTAAAACGAGCCTGTCTGTCACCTCGATGGAGTGTATGTGTCACTGTCGGTTCCCTCTCTTTTTGCTAATGACTCCCCTCCAACTCCTTTGTTGAAAGCTTTTCCCATCTGTTCCTATACACCGACTTCTTCCTTCCTGTGTTTCCAAGGCCCAGAACACCGCATTTCCTCATCACTCTGGTGCACTTTTGTGAGACAAGGCTCCTCTTGTGTCTTATGACAGCTCCAAAATAAGACCAGCAGCAGCAGCAGAGCTCAAGAATAAGGAGAAGGCTCTCCTTTCAGAACAGAGCTCCCCTGTGTGTCTGAGTGAATGGCAGCTCCTAAAGCTGTGCTTTTGTTTCCCATTGAATGTTGCAATTGGGCACAAAGTGCTCCCTCCGTCCCCTCCTCTCTCCTCTCCAACCGACTGAGGAGAACAGGAGTTCTTGCCTCCCGTAGGAGGTGGCGCGTCTGTGTCTCTGAAGCTTTTGTAGTACAATGGGTCCAAAGTGGAAAGTCTTGTTTTCCAACAGTCAAAGCAGAATCATCGGTTGTTGTTTTGTGCTGTTGGTTCCCTAGTCAGACTAAAATGTATTTTGGAGCGATTCTAGTCGCAGCTCCTATGAAGAAACTCATCAGACATGCAGTGCAGTATCTCCAGCTGAGAGGACATGGACTAAACATTCTTTCAGCCTCTGTTATCCACTGGCTGGGTCAACTAACACAGTGTTTTGCAACCTGAGTTGCTAGTACTCTTGATGAGACTTGGCCTATCCACAGTGGGATCTTGGGAAGATTTCATAAGAACACAGGCTTAGTTCTTGGTTGCACAAGCAGGGGTATGTGGGTAAGAGTGAAATGTGATTGGTGGATTCAGTAACCAAAACGGTTTGAGAACCACTGAACAAACTGATGCAGCCAGTAGTAGCGAGCAGTGCCTCTCACTGAAGTGGGCATCAGGAATCTTAAATTATCTGTAGTAGAAACACATCCACATATGCTCCACTAAACTTTGGCCATCTACAAAGAGATCTTGGATAAACTATTTAGTTTCTTTCACTTTCTTCATTTGGTGGCAGGGGTAGGATCCAGGCCTGCAGGGGAAGCCTGTGCTCATGATCTAGTTGTCTAATTGGATGAATAACCCAGTGAAGTAATATCCTGAGCTTACCTGTGCTGGACTTGATGGTTTCTTGGCCCACTGTTTGGCCAAGCAGGTCGTACTGGTTCAAGCGGGAGCTCTCTCCTTCCACCACCACAGAGTCAGCAGCCTTACTGGTCCAGACGTAAGTCACCTCTGACATTGTATAGGCATCTAAGATCACAAAGGGAGTGAGGTTAACACCATCAGTGTGGTATGTGAAAAATAGGCATATGAAAATAGGGCTGTGATTAATTCTCTCTTGGGCAGTGATTCATTCTCTCTTGGGCAGTGATTCATTCTCTCTTGGGCAGTGATTCATTCTCTCTTGAGCAGTGATTCATTCTCATTTCTGATTATTCAAGAGAATAGTGTCTAATGTCATGTAACTGTTTAAGGGTTGTATAATTTCCCCCCCAAAACTCCATGACTATGTTATCCATTGTATGCCATTGTTAGCAAGATCATTACATTTTGTTTGCAACTGAAAAAAAATAACTATTGCCTTGAGAAATCAACATAGTATAAATTATATAAGATCCAAATCATACCATATATGTATATATACTACCAGTCAAAGTTTGGACACACCTACTCATTCAAGGATTTTTCTTTATTTTTACTATTTTCTACAAGTCCATTTTATCCCTGATGTCCTTACACAGCTCTCTGGTCTTGGCCATTGTGGAGAGGTTGGAGTCTGTTTGATTGAGTGTGTGGACAGGTGTCTTTTATACAGGTAACGAGTTCAAACAGGTGCAGTTAATACAGGTAATGAGTGGAGAACAGGAGGGCTTCTTAAAGAAAAACTAGCAGGTCTGTGAGAGCCGGAATTCTTACTGGTTGGTAGGTGATCAAATACTTATGTCATGCAATAAAATGCAAATTAATTACTTAAAAATCATACAATGTGATTTTCTGGATTTTTGTTTTAGATTCCGTCTCTCACATTTGAAGTGTACCTATGATAAAAATTACAGACCTCTACATGCTTTGTAAGTAGGAAAACCTGCAAAATCGGCAGTGTATCAAATACTTGTTCTCCCCACTGTATGTAAGCCCTATTTCTTTCTCGAATAGCCGCAGTTCACTCTTCAGTCCACCAAGGAAACACCTTCCTTTTCTCACCCACGTTACTCAATGGTACAATTACAGACCTCTACATGCTTTGTAAGTAGGAAAACCTGCAAAATCGGCAGTGTATCAAATACACTTGGAAACATCCCGTGACCACACCTGACACCACTTACTAAAACATCTGCCAATTTCTTGTTGTTAGGTCTATCAATCCCATTTTTTTTTCTGATATTGTTCACGTGTTGTGGAAGCCATCTGATGTGTTTCCCGCTCTGGGCATCAATAATTAACTTATAGCTTGTCAATGAAAGATGACTTTCAAAACAAAACAATGGTTATTTTGTGTGTGCTTGATCTTGTGTATTCTGAACTATGTAACTTTTATCTATCCTCTGATCATTTCCTCATAATCTCCCAGATGTCTTCTTTCCAAATATACCAAGTTTTGGCATGTCACAATCATGTAAGTACACATGAATAGCAGTTACTTATGGGTATGTCTATTTAGGCTGAAATCAAAATTTTGCCATTACATTTAAGAGGTTAATAGGCTGAAAGTTTTATAGCCAGAGGACGGCTTGCAGTGTACTTCACAACATGCAATTACATATTCACTCAGGTAGCGTTTTATTAGATTTTAGGGGCTGAAGCATTCGGCCCAATTAGTTTGTTTTGTTTATCCTCTGAATAATAATGCATAATGCATCGTTTTGCTGTCCCAAGATGTACCACTCTAACTAACATCCAAGGGTAGTAGCAGCCAAAGCAGAGGAGAGCGCTGAATCGGCACTAGGAGGAAAACAGAGCGCTCAACTCAGCAGCCAAACCCATCAACACTACCTTCTTATCTTTTTCCCAGAAGCTCAGAGCTGGCAGATCACATGGGGGCCATTTCTCTCGACCAAAGCGTTTCTAAATATGTGCTGCTGCTGACAGTGTGTGTTTTAAGTGAAAAGGGGAGGGGAGGGGAGGGGGGCAATCTACACCCTTAGTGGTTATGGAATGGTTATTGCTGTAACTGGCAGAGTTGAAGTTTAAAGCTCAGTGTTTGTAGCAGCAGAAACAGAGTCTATTCTTATCCTGTGTCTTGTTTGGTCTTGTATCCCCTGTTTGGTTTGTTTAGTTATGGTGTGAGACTCGAGAGTGGGATTGTATGCAGAGTTTAGGCTCAAATCAAATGAAGCAAGAAGATACAATTCTGCCTCTTGGAAATGACAATGTGAAAGTGTTGTTGACATGGAGCAGAGCGGGGAGCAGCGCTGAATGACACCGAACACAAAGGTCCCAGTGGTGATTCATTCAAAACTGGTGGCCCCCAACTAAATCAATGTGACCTACACACATATGACACATGACCTATTGTGCAACTTCAACTAGACACACTAGAAACATTTGATTCCTGCACGTGTTTATAATCACATTTTCTTTTCATGAGAGTCATGCCCTGGCAACCCTGTGACCCCGTGTGTCTCTGTACTTGTCATGCATTACTCACAGCTGCCAAACTTCAGGGGACATGAGTGGAAGTCCATGGGGAAGTCCTCCAGATGCATCGGACACTCTGCGTGAACCGTCAACCTAGGTACAACACAGAGCCCAATGCGTCACTGTAACGTCCCAAAACACACATACCCTTTTCACACGATCGTGCCGACCAAACTTTGCAGGCTTGCATATTTCCTTTTCACTTTGTTATTTTCAGCACTGTTCCATCAACTACGGTGGATGCCTAACCAGTATGCAATAGTATGTCTATGATATAGCTACATGTTTAGTGAGTTTGGTAGTGTTAGAATGAACAAGCAATGGATTTGTACCAAACAAACATGAGTGTCTCCTGAGTGGCGCAGTGGTCGGGAGACCCAGCGTCGTCCAGGGTAGGGGAGGGAATGGCCGGCAGGGATGTAGCTCAGCTGGTAGAGCATGGCGTTTGCAACGCCAGGGTTGTGGGTTTGATTCCCACGGGGGGCCAGTATGAAAAAATAAATAATAAATAATGTATGCACTCACTAACTGTAAGTCACTCTGGATAAGAGCGTCTGCTAAATGACTAAAATGTAAATGTAAAATGCCTCTTTCAATTGTAACTAAGGTGAAATCAGTAATTATGGAATGATGGAAACAAAGGGATACAAATGCTTATAGGGCACACAATAAACTATAAGCATCTCCAGATTATAGTGGGCTATTTCTGAAATATATTGTACTGTGTGCAGTGAAGATGCTTTGTGTCTATATCCATTTCTGCCTAAAGGACCTGACAATGCTATTTTCCTAAGTGATTCAATTAAAATGGCTTCTGACTGGGCAATGTTTTCTTCTGTATTCTGAAGGCATTCGCTTGTCAAAATAATGGCCCCATTGGAATTGAGTGAGTAAAATCTTGCAATAAATGGGCTCTGGGGCACCCCAACCCTCCCTCAGACCCTAACCTTCTCTCAGCATCATAGCAAAATGTGTAGCTATAGATTAGCTATAAAACTGCTAATTTTTCTCCCTGCCCCATGGCAATATGTGTAGGATGACAGGAAATTAGCTTTAAAACAGCAACATTTTCTCTCAGCCTCATGGCAAAATGTGTAGAATAGCATGAGATTAGCTATAAAACCACACATTTTTTCTCTCTGACCCATGGCAATATGTGTAGAATTACAGGAAATTAGCTTTAAAACAGCCTCTGCTCAGACCTTGCGAAACTACGGGTTACTGAGGAAAAGGGAGGTGTACACCGAAACAGGTTTGATAAGAAGAGGCAAGGGGATATGAGATGTAATGAAATGTGTTTGGGTTTAGGTGACATTGGGGAGACTGGGCATGGTCGTCATCCTCTTTCCTGTATTTTCCTGTTCCACATTAATTGTAAGGCCCTGAGATAGACTAGCGTCCTGTCCAGGGGGTGTACTTGTACATCAAGCTGCCTCACACTACAGAAACAGGAGATAGGCTCCTATGAGCCGTTCCGGCTCCCACAAGACAAGGCTTTTACTTGAAAGAACACAAGCTAAACCTGCGTTAATAACATTTAATTAAACTTCATTAATAACTTATAACACTAAATAAAATAGTTGGTTTGAGCTGTATTTGCCTCATGGTGTAAAGCAGGGTGCCATCGTCTTGAATCCTCAGTAGTTTATTGGGCATGGTCATGTTGTGAGCCACCGACTTCTTCCCGTTATGGAAGAACGTGTCTGGCGTCCATATTTTACTGGCCATCAAGTTGTTCAGCCGCAGTATGTTCATGGGCCCGTCGAATTTTAACCTCTCGTCTTTCCAGCTTTGCCGGAAGAACACGTCTATTGTGTATTCCTGTGGGAAGAAATAACATTGACTACAATCGACAACAATCAGATGAATATCACAAATGAAAATATCACAGGTACAGAGAATACAACATCCTCTCCACCATAAATTCATCTCCAAATAAACATAGCAAACATAATATTTCTGCACCGTGAATATGGAATACCTGCTCCTTCATTTTTATAAAGTGGCAGTTCTTCTGATGCCGTTCTATCCTATATACTAACTAACTATATTACAAATGCTATGAAGCAGATAAACAACAAAGACAAGCAGCGCCTAGTGAGAGGCTTTGAAAATATCCTGTGATAAACCAAGGTGGATGGCACCCTCTCTCTCCCTTCCACTCCAGGCTGTGCATCCCCTATAACATCCATTACTGACTCACTGCGCCTCCTGCGTATACTTGGGCCTGCCATTTATCTGGATGGGGTTTCTATGGGTTTTTATTTCAGAGTGGAGTAGCCTCTACAAGGTGAGCTCCCTGGTGTTAGTGTACCGTCTACCCATCCTGCCTATATGACCCCACTGACCACGTTTACATGTGCACAGAGTTCCGGATAGTATCTTATATCCCACTTAAGGTCTTATTCGGGATAAGCTGTTTACCTGCACCTTTTGATATCACACTCATGAGTATCCCTGTATCCATGAATAAACAGAATATTCCTAATTTTAAGTGTATGGGTTCATTTGAATAGTAACTGAAATATGGATACTGACTGTAGGCCTATAACCTCTCACAGGTAGCGTAATATAATATTAACTCCTGGAGAATTATGCATTTCTTGCAGTGAAATTATACAACAAACGTTAACTTTGTCTCTGGAACAAATTATTTCTTTCTTTCAGCATCTCTTGAGAAAATGCGAATGTGTGTGTAATGTGTTATCTTTGACACTGTTATGCAAAAATACAAATTTCCAACCACATATAATATGCACCCAAGACAAAATGAAGTCTTATTGGAAATGTGCTTTGTCGTTTTCTTCGCTTTTCATTTCCTTACAACTGGTCAAACTGATTACATTTTGACATTTTGCACAGGACCAATCTTTCCACTGTTGCATTTTCCCCACGGTCCCTAAACGAAACAGACAACTTTACCAGTTTAACTAGATTACTAATGCATTCTATCAATGTAAGACATTATTCTGGTGAGCACTACTTTATTTAGTCTCATAGGGCAACAAGTCATGACAGAAGAGATACTGCATGTATCTAACTACAGTTGACAAACAAATGTCAACCAAATGTCAGAAATTATAAGCAGAAACTTAGGGGTGAAAGTAGCCAGTAGTAAATAATAGTAGGGGAATTATAGTAGGCTAAATTATTATGCTAGATCGAACTGCGCAGGTAGCCTATTTTTTGAAGTGATTTGTTTGACAATCAAATGAAAATAACATCACAAACACCCATGACATGCAATACTGAGCCTACACAGACTGCAAAAGCAACAGTAAACAGGATAAGACGTTTACATGCCACAGTCTCCCGTCTTAGATCAGCATATCCCAAGCATTTTATCCATCCTTCATTCTCCAAAGCCTGCCCTCAAAGGATACCTGGCTTGTTAAGGGCTCCAGGGCAAACAGTATTGGAAGAGGTGTGTGTTTTGGTGTGTTCAAAATCATATGAGCTGGAAACAAATACAGTATATGCCTTAGGTGTGAGGTCCAGCACATTACAGATTATGGGAACACATGGGCAATGCAAACGGTCAATTCATTGTTCTAACTTTAGCCACTAGCAATTCGATGGCAACAACAGATAACATGCATTGTGCATTTTATAAAGAAAATGTATATGCAGCTCGTGTAGTCCACTGGACTCAGCAATCTTTGGGATTTCCCTACTATGTGGAGTTATCATTCAGATATCCCAGCTATCATCAACCATGCACAAATCCTTAAATAAACGCAAAGCACACATTAATAAATGAGAATACGGTTAGTCTCTCTAGGCGTTCAAGGCATGGCTTTGCATCAACATGATCGTACACATCTTAAGTTAACGTTCCTTGCCACGATATGGGACACACTCGCCTAGTGAATACTTAATAGTTGTCCCTAATGTATATTTGGCTATTCCATTAATGAGATTTTGAATTCTGCCTTGCATTTCAAACATCATAAATGTTTAATCGATAGCAACTGAACAATAATGTTCCTTTTACAGAATGGCTTGTGCTGGATATTGTCATTTTAAAGGGCACTGTGAGGATAACAACAACAGTGTGTATTTTCTAGAAAACAAGCCCGAGATAAATGATGAAGTCACTTGAATAAAGAGTAGATTTTCAATCATTCATAAGACAAAACTGTCAGAGAGCGAGAGAGAGACCAATCCAAAAACACATATTTTGACCAATGGGTAACATAATATGTTCCTTGTTTTGATACTCCTCTAAGAGAACCAATGGTCCAAACCCCATGTCTCTATCATAATACGTTTAAAAGTTATTGGAGTTTTTACCCTTGTAGGATGTCTAGAATTAGGGCGACAAAATCAATGTAGGCCAGAGATTATTTCTTTTTACATCTGGAAAATTGCATTGCGTCAGTTATGCTGGATTCTGTGCAAGAATTAAGGCTACCTGACAGGCTCACTTTCCCGTTGAATACGTCATCTTTCTTCTTGAATCCGCAGGACATAAAACAATATAGAGGTAAGATGGATATTGATTTTGAGACATGACATGTAGTATTATCATATTTTCGAAGATCTCTCACAAAAACAAGTATATCTCTGTGAAATGTCAACAGAGCACTGAGCCTATACCAAGCTTTTTATTTTAAAAGCCTTTTACATTTAATTCAACTTATGTCATGCTAATTTTGCTGTTTGCGACACGTGGAAACAACTTTGAAGACGATGACCACAAAATGTTAAATCCTCTGAAGTTGTTACGGGAAACCTGCCAACTATCAACAGAGCTCGGTGCTTATTATTAGATGTATTAGGTTATGAAATCCGACTTTTTGGATATAGATCCCACTGACCAATTCAGAACATGAATAATCATATTTGTGTTGGTAAAATGTATTTTTTATCATAAGGAAGTGAAATTTCATAATCAACGCGCATTTTTCCCCTAAAATGTGTCAATGTGTTGTCATGAGGAGAAGAAAATGGATAGGGATGAGCTCCAGGAAAGAATAATCAAGACAATTCTGCCCTTGTAAAGAAACTAAGAAAACATTAAAAGAAAGGAATGATAGGAGAACCTGAGAGACATACAGCTCTGGAAAAAATTAAGAGACCACTGCAAAATTATCAGTTTCTCTGGTTTTACTATTTATAGGTATGTGTTTGGGTAAAATTAACATTTTTGTTTTATTCTACTGACAACATTTCTCCCAAATTCCAAATAAAAATATTGTCATTAAGAGCATTTATTTGCAGAAAATGACAACTGGTCAAAATAACAAAAAAGATGCAGTGATGTCAGACCTCGAATAATGCAAAGAAAATAAGTTCATGTTCATTTTTAAACAACACAATACTAATGTTTTAACTTAGGAAGAGTTCAGAAATCAATATTTGATGGAATAACCCTGATTTTCAATCACAGCTTTAATGCGTCTTGGCATGCTCTCCACCAGTCTTTCACATTGATGTTGGGTGACTTTATGCCAATCCTGGCGCAACAATTCAAGCAGCTCAGCTTTGTTTGATGTTTTGTGACCATCCATCTTCCTCTTGATCACATTCCAGAAGTTTTCAATGGGGTTCAGGTCTGGAGATTGGGCTGGCCATGACAGGGTCTTGATCTGGTGGTCCTCCATCCACACCTTGATTGACCTGGCTGTGTGGCATGGCGCATTGTCCTGCAGGAAAAACCAATCCTCAGAGTTGGGGAACAATGTCAGAGCAAAAGGAAGCACGTTTTCTTCCAGGACAACCTTGTACGTGGCTTGATTCATGCGTCCTTCACAAAGACAAATCTGCCCGATTCCAGCCTTGCTGAAGCACCCCCAGATCATCACTGATCCTCCACCAAATTTCACAGTGGGTGCGAGACACTGTGGCTTGTAGGCCTCTCCAGGGATCCGTCTAACCATTAGACGACCAGGTGTTGGGCAAAGCTGAAAATTGGACTCATCAGAGAAGATGACCTTACTCCAGTCCTCTACGATCCAATCCTTATGGTCTTTTGCAAACCTCAGCCTGGCTCTTCTTTGCTTCTCATTGATGAAGGGCTTTTTTCTAGCTTTGCACAACTTCAGCCCTGCCCCTAGGAGCCTGTTTCGAACCATCCTCGCCGTGCACTTCACCCCAGCTTCCGTTTGCCATTCTTTTTGTAGATCACTTGATGTCATCCTACGGTTGTTGAGTGACATTCGAGTGAGTTGGCGGTCATCCCGATCAGGAGAGAGTTGTTTTCGCCCTCTGCCGGTCTGTAGCTTTGTTGTCCCCAATGTCTACTGCTTGACCTTGTTCTTATGAACCGCCGTCTTTGAAATTTTAAGGATGGAAGCAACCTGACGCTCACTGTATCCCTCTGCCAGTAAAGCCAGAATTGAACCCTTCTTTTCCTCACTCAAAACTTTCCTTTTCAACTCTTTTGGCATGGTCAATAGTAATTTTTTTGATTAATATTACTTTTGAGGTACTATTAGCACTGTTTTTGCCATCCAGCTGGTCCTATTGCAAGAGGATAGTGATGTCCACAGCAGTAGTTTTTATACTTTTCCTCGTTAAATATGATTTGGTTCAGGTGATCACCTAATCAGTTCCTAATTCAGTAGAATGAGGTGTGCCTGTGTTGGAATTCAACAAACACTGGAATGGAATGGCTGTCATACATGTAGAGATGCTGATTTAAGAAAAATTTGCAGTGGTCTCTTAATTTTTTCCAGAGCTGTATATGTTGCAGTACCAAACGGAGGCCGAACAGTGAAATAGCACTCATGATGAAAAGAGTAGAACACGGTAGCTAAGGTAGAGACACAATGGGAATAAAGCCCAAATGTTAAGGAGTCAGGGTGACAGGGGCTTTGTTGCTTCACTAGAGCCAGGCTAAGCTGCTTGGAACAAACACAAACACCGATCCTGTTCATTTGGCATCAAACTGAAGAAAACAGACCGAAACAGGAATGGGCAAACGGAACCTGTTTAATGAGCAATGCTCGTTTTCATTTTCAGTTGCAAAACGTTTTGATATGGTGTGCTCTAATGAATACGACCAGGACAAGTGGTCCAAATAAGCGACAGAAAGGAAAATGGTGCACAATGGTGCCATGGTTTTGCAATGAAGCGCTAAACAAAACACCTAGAATGACAAAATCATTATTTGTTTATTCTGTGTTGTGTCGTATTTAAACTAAGGGCTCAGTTCCACCAAAGCTCTGCGTAGTACCATATTATCCTGTTGTAAGAATGGTTTGGGCTAAATACTCACCTTTTGATTGTAAAACACTACAGAAACTAACCATAAGAACCAATTTGGTCCTTTACCCTCCTATCTTGTTTATCACAATTGAGTTATTATGGTTATCAGTTGCGGAGACTTCTGAATAGTGGTGCATTGATTCAGATCAAACTAATTTCCCTACATACAGATATGCTATCTTAAATTGAACAGTTTCTCACAGCAGGAAAATAATCCGGCAGCAACAGGAAATGTGAATTATTATGTGGATTATAATGAATGGACATTTTTGTAAAGTAGAAATTACAAACTTTAGAAGCCTTTTTAAACCTAGAATACACTGGAAGTTTACTTTCTATGGTGAATGTGTAACCAGGCCAGCCCAGCACAGCTCAGTTTGGGAACAGGGTACTTGTAAGATTAGAATGTGGTCTCACCATGTCTGTATCTGAAACTGGGCCAAAGCTGGTGACGTAGACATTGGTATTCACCTCTGTTATACGATCTGAAAAACATAACAAGTAGAATTAATATAGAACAAACAAAGGCTGATCATGAGACCATTTCTTCCTGGCTAAACATGAATAAACCTGAAAAAAAGACAGCTCTATTACTACAGATTTAAGAAGGACTGAAGCTCATCTTTTGAGTGGCATTTCCCTGCCTTGCAATAATACATCACTTAGATTTTTACTCCTAACAACACCATGCTATCAGGCCTACCTGTAACACCATTCTATCAGGCCTACCTGTAACACCATGCTATCAGGCCTACCCGTAACACCATGCTATCAGGCCTACCTGTAACACCATGCTATCAGGCCTACCTGTAACACCATGCTATCAGGCCTACCTGTAACACCATGCTATCAGGCCTACCCGTAACACCATGCTATCAGGCCTACCTGTAACACCATGCTATCAGGCCTACCTGTAACACTATGTTATCCACTCTCTGCTGCACACACACAGTAACTCAGACACATAGTAACTCAGACACACAGTAACTCAGACACACTGTAACTCAGACACACAGTAACTCAGACACACAGTAACTCAGACACACAGTAACTCAGACACACAGTAACTCAGACACACAGTAACTCAGACACACAGTAACTCAGACACACTGTAACTCAGACACACAGTAACTCAGACACACAGTAACTCAGACACACAGTAACTCAGACACACAGTAACTCAGACACACAGTAACTCAGACACACAGTAACTCAGACACACTGTAACTCAGACACACAGTAACTCAGACAGACAGTAACTCAGACAGACAGTAACTCACGCGTATTCTAAAGAGCTTCTCATTAGCCTAAAATAAAGTGCTCTCATGCAAGGCGACTGACTAGGCGAGGCAAAACAGGCCCAGTGCGCTCACCGCTCCCTGATCACTGCTTCTGCTGTCAAAATGCATCCAGACATGTAATGGATATGCTTAGTTATTTATGAAGTAGTGCATTGAGAGGAACAGGCGGATCTGGGGGTAATATGTGCAATACATTTAGCAATACATACACTGGATTGCATTATAAAGTAGGTGTTTAAGAATGTAAACCAGACTCGTGCAGACACACAATAGATGAATAAATACACCGGAGGCGTAGAAATCTGAAATATGACACCACTGACAGTGACCCCGATGTACCCCATCTTAATGCACTGTTTAATGTGAAGCCTTGCAGTAATACCATGTTTTATCCTGTGGATAGAGGTCCTATAATACACTGCTCTATGAATATATGGTCATACCTACAGTCAATAACTCCATAGAACCAGATCATCACCATTAACAGTAGACATAACAACAGCAGACGTGGTGCGTGTTCATATTCAATGGAACATTAAACCAAATCATGAAAAAAACTATTACAGCATTACGTACAAATGATGCATACTTAATAATATCCCAAGTACAAAGGAGCGTCCCTTGGGGACAAATCACTTGTTTCTTATTTAGAAAATAATCCAGAGTGCATTTGAAGCCCGAGGATGTGAGGCCACTTTCTTCATCGTACCATGTCGTGCAGGTTCACTTCTTCAGCTCAGACAGACCAAAGCCTGTGGTTTAGTCATGTTTCCTTATAGCTTGTCATTCATGTAATTAGAGCTGTCAAATGTCTAAACTAAATTCCTATAGTAAACACCCAAACTGAAGATGAGTGCACTATTTATAGTTCAATACAAAAATAGCTTTAATTAACGTGGAACAGGGTTGTATCAGACATAGAGGTTAAGATAAAACCCAGCCTTCTTTTACTCTATATTAAGGACAACTAAACGAACTAGGAAGCATGTACAGTATATGACCTGCCTGGAAGGCAAACTTAGACATCCTCCAATATCCAATATAGCTACTCTAAATGACATGAATAGTGCCACAATACTGTGTTGACAGAGGATACAACTCATTAGTTAGAAGTGTCAGGAATTCAGGTGATTCCCTAGGTGCACATGTGAGGGGGTGGGGTTTTGTGTTTCTGACCCTCATATGGACCAGTGAGCAGCTAGCCCTGGTTAAATAATCAGACTGGAAACCCAGAGGATTAAAAGTGCAGGTTTGCAGGCTATTCTGCTGCTACTGCTTCTGCTGCTGGATTGGGTAGTCCTCAACAACAGCACATCACTTATTTTCTGTTTTAGCAATTGGTAGTGACGTTGTTTCGGCTAGTAGTTACGGTAAATTTAAAGAGAACCTGGACACAAAGCAAAGAGAACTCTTGGGGAAATTCTAGGGGGAAAATGTAATGCACTTTATTTATTTTTATTTTGTATTTTACCAATTTTTTCTCCAAAATGTCGATCCTGTCTCATCGCTGCAACTCCCCAACAGGCTCGGGAGGCGAAGGTTGAGTCATGCGTCCTTCAAAACACGGCCAAACCCTCCCCTAACCCGGACGATACTGGGCCAATTGTGCACCGCCCTATGGGACTCCCGATCACAGCCGGTTGTGATACAGCCCGGGAACGAACCAGGGTCGGTAGTGATGCCTCTAGCACTGTGATGCAGTGCCTTAGACCGCAGCGCCACTCAGGAGCCCATAATGCATTATCTAAAGAAAGACAGATACTATTAATCTGCATCATGAAAATATTATGTTATTTATCGCTTTTGAATACAAGTTAAATGACTCTTTGGCATCCAACGTTTGTCAAACAGATGGCAGCTTAGGCATCAATAAATATTTTCTTCATAAGCCACTCAATTTTGGGTTACAGAAGTCTGTGGATGATTCCGTACCTCTAGGCATGAAGACCTTTTTCCCCATAGAGAAAGTATGTCAGTGCTACTGTACCACATACTGCCATCCAGGCCTTTCCCCAAGCCAAAGACTATCACCATATGGCTGATGCTGTTCTGGGCACTTTATTTAAATGTAAAATGGCACCGGATCCTGTGAGAGGCCCGGGCTCTGGGGTGAGGGGCCACCTGGAAATCAAATCAAATGAGATAAAGGGGGATGGAAGATGGAGGGAGAGGGGATGGAGGAGGGAGGCAGAGGCATTTTTTCACAATGGAAAGAGATACCTTCATAGCCATACAATGAAGACACTTAGATAAATCATTTTATGAATTGTTGTTGTAGTAGTAGTAGTTGTAGGAGTAGCAGTATTATTATTATTATTATTATTATTAGTAGTAGTAGTGGTAGTACACACACACACACACACACACACACACACACACACACACACACACACACACACACACACACACACACACACAGCACACACACACACACACACACACACAGGGTGAGGTGTCCAGGTGGTGAGAGATGACTCCTGGGTCTAGCTAGCCATCAGCCCCATACTTAGTTAATTACATGGAATGAGCCGGTGGTGGTGGTGGTGGTAAACAACGAGACGTCTGATACATCAACCAATGTCCATGATGACGCCTGAGGGCCGGTGTTCCATCACACAACACCTCCCCATCAGAATGTGTTCCCCCTAAAGATCTCAGATAGGCACATTGAGATTTTGGAGCTAAACTGTGAAAATATGAACCCTTTGTGGTATATTTTATTTATGCACAAATGACACAAAGAAAAACATGGATGTAGCAGTATCAGAGTCTTTAAAGAAAATACCACCACAAGTATTCAGGAGCATGGTACCAGGTTACTAGTACTGTATCTCTGTTGACAGTAGCATGGTTTCAGGTTACTAATATCTCTGACACTAGCAAGGTATCAGGTTACCACTACTGTATCTCTGTTGACACTAGAATGGTATCAGGTTACTAGCAGTATTGTGTTCGAGACCACCTAAAGCGAGACCGATTCAAGACCAAGACCAGAGCAAATCGAGTCCAAGTCAAGACCAAGACTGGAGCGGGGGCGAGACCGAGTCAAGACCGAGACCAGAAAAATGCGAGTCCAATTCAAGACCATGATTGTAATTTTGTCAAATCACCACCATAATAAGAGTTTAAAATGTCCAGTATTTCAGTGATCATATTTCTGAACAACATTCTTTAGACATTCAGAATAGTGAAAAAATGCATACTGAGGGAAAATAGAGCTACTCTACAAATGATTACTAACCCAAACACAGTGGGGAACAATGGGCCTTCTACGCCTTCAGAGAAGGGCTCAGGATATAAAAGAATAATGATTATGATCATACATAATAATTTTCCCACATTTCTTTACGTTACAGCCTTATTCTAAAATCGATTAAATAAATACAAAATCCTCATCAATCTACACACACTACCCCACAATGACAAAGCAAAAACAGGTTTTTAGAATTTTTGGAAAACGTATTAAAATTAAAAAAAGAAATACCTTATTTACATCAGTATTCAGACACTTTGCTATGAGACTCCAAATTGAGATCAGGTGCATCCTGTTTCGATTGATCATCCTTGAGATGTTTCTACGACTTGATTGTAGTCCATCTGTGGTAAATTCAATTGATTGTACATGATTTGGAAAGGCACACACCTGTCTATATAAGGTCCCAGAGTTGACAGTGCATGTCAGAGCATAAAGGTCGAGGAATTGTCTGTAGAGCTCCGAGACAAGATTGTGTCGAGGCACAGATCTGGGGAAGAGTATTAAAAACATTCTGCACTTGAAGGTCCCAAAGAACACAGTGGCCTCCATCATTCTTAAATGGAAGAAGTATGGAATCCATAACTCTTCCTAGAGCTGGCTTCCCGGCCCAACTGAGCAATCGGGGGAGAAGGGCCTCGGTGAGGGAGGTGACCAAGAACCCGATGGTCACTCTGATAGAGCTCCAGAGTTCCTCTGTGGAGATGGGAGAACCTTCCAGAAGGACAACCATCTCTGCAGCACTCCACTAATCAGGCCTTTATGGTAGAGTGGCCAGACGGAAGCCACTCCTCAGTAAAAGGCACACAACAGAGCGCTTGGAGTTTGCCAAATGGCACCTAAATACTCCTAGACCATGAGAAACAAGATTCTCTGGTCTGATGAAACCAAGATTGAACTCTTTGGCCTGAATGCCAAGTGTCACATCTGGCGGAAACCTGGCACCATCCCTACTGTGAAGCATGGTGGTGGCAGCATCATGCTGTAGGGATGTTTTTCAGAGGCAGGGACTGGGAGACTAGTCAGGATCGAGGGACAGATGAACAGAGCAAAGTACAGAGAGATCCTTGATGAAAACCTGCTACAGAGCGCTCAGGACCTCAGACTGGGGGCGAAGGTTCACTTTCCAACAGGACAATGACCCAAAGCACACAGCCAAGACAACGCAGGAGTGGCTTCTGGACAAGTCTCTGAATGTCCTTGAGTGGTCCAGCAAGAGCCCGGACTTTGAACCCGATCGAACATCTCTGGAGAGACCTGAAAATAGCTGTGCAGCGATGCTCCCCATCCAACCTGACAGCGCTTGATAGGATCTGCAGAGAATAATGGGAGAAGCTCCCCAAATATAGGTGTGCCAAGCTTGTAGCATCATACCGAAGAAGACTCGAGGATGTAATCGCTCGTAAATGTAATAGTTCCGTTTTCTTTCATTTATAAATTTGCAAAAACCTATTTTTGCTTTGTCATTGTGGGGTAGTGTGTGTAGATTGATGAGGGGAAAAAAACCGATTTAGTCAATTTTAGAATAAGGCTGTAACGTAACATAATGTGGAAAAAGTAAAGGGGTCTGAATACTTTCCGAATGCACTGTATAATAATAATGATAATTATATTATTATTTTCAATGATGTTCTGATTTAATCTCTTCAGTTTTTGTTGGAAAGATAAGGGTTAACACTGAAGAGAAAAAAATATCCTATCAGGATTTTTCTTTGCTGGTCTCTGGGGAGATACATCTAGCTAGCTAATTCAGCCATTGGCTAGGCCATCAGAAGCAGAATAAAGGCATATGCCATTCAACCATATTAGGGCAACATTTTGGAGTGACAGTGGAATCAATCAATCACATTTTGACTTAATGAGTGGGACCGTTTTTACAAAAATGTATGGAAACTTCTGCCTTCTTGAAGGCCAACAGGTCACTGCGCAATAGTGAGCAGTAGTTTTCCCACGGTCTAGCTAGTTAGCTTTTGTTATCGGCTAGTTTGCAGCGGCTGCAGTAGGTGTTATCAAAGAAGATGTTGTTGCTAATTTGTTAGCTTCTCCCTTTTCAAGAATAACTTTCAACATGAAGTTAAGTTTCAAATGATCATCATCTGGTGAGTGGAACTGTGTTTTTTATTGCAGCGCGCCTGCTGTTGTTAGCCATCTCTTTGAAAATAACTTGTGTGTGAAACAATGTTGCATTTCAATTGGAACTGACAGCATTTTAGCAACATGAAATCTTATTAGAATCTGTTCATATACACCCCCAGGAAGAATATGACAATTAATAGACCCTGCAGTAAATACAACCGAATAAAAACATTTGTCTTGTCCAGGACTGGAGTCTACACAGACTGGTGCGCTATAGCCAATCAGAGCTACAGTAGACCTTTATACAAACAAGCCATTTGGTCCTCTGTAGCTCAACTGGTAGAGCACGGCGCTTGTAACGCCAAGGTAGTGGGTTCGATCCCCGGGACCACACATACACAAAAATGTATGCACGCATGACTGTAAGTCGCTTTGGATAAAAGCGTCTGCTAAATGGCATATTATTATTATTATATTATTATTTGCCACACGGGCCTGCCATCATTCACTTTGACCTGAACTGGCAGTTGCAACAGCACGACATTAGATAATTAGAATACATTCGCCAAAAGCCACAAAATACACATTAATGGATTTCTGCGAATATGTAAACACCACGGGAGTCCTCTTACATTTGGGAACTTTACAGTCCAATTGATCAAACAACCATGAAAAGGTAGGCTCTCTCTCCCTCAGTTATGCACAACATAACTTCCCCTTGATTGTGAAGCCTACTGAACTGGACTGAGAGACCATTTAAAGGCTCAGGAAACATTTGCAGGTGTTTTGAGTTAGTTAGCTGATTAGAGTGTGACACCTTGAGTCTACAATATTGAACTTTTTCACAATATTCTAATTTTCTGAGATACTGAATGTCACACCCTGGCTCTGGGACTCTATTTGTTGAGCCAGGGTGTGTTTATTCTATGTGTTATATTTCTATGTTGGGGGTTCTAGTTTGTCATTTTCTATGTTGGCCTGAGTGACTCCCAATCAGAGGCAACGAGTGTCAGCTGTTTGCTGGTTGTCTCTGATTGGGAGCCATATTTAAACTGTCGGTTTTCCTTTGTGTTTTGTGGGTTCTTGTTTCTAGTTGGTTGTGTTTAACCGTGTTCTGTCACGTTACCGTCTTTTGTTGTTTTGATCACGTTTCGCTAATAAATGAGTATGTTTGCCTGCAACGCTGCGCCTTGGTCTACTCCTTACCCTGACGTTCGTGACAGAAGAACCCACCATAAAAGAACCAAGCAGCGTGTCCAGGAGCAGGCAGACTGGACATGGGAGGAAGCGCCAGGTAAAGAGATGGAGAGGTTGGCGATGGCCCAGGTGGGCAAATCGTGGTCCTGGGAGGACATGCTCGGGGGCAAGGGACCTTGGGGTAGGATTAAGGCCCTGGCGAGAGAGGAGCAGCGGCGTCAGCAGTGTCATCGTCGGAAGGACGAGAGGCAACCCCAAAACATTTTTAGGGGGGGGCACACGGCATGGGCGGCTGGGCAGCAGGAGGCTGCCACAGGGCGATTTGGAGAGGAGATCACCGGGTTTGGGGGGCCAGAAGGCAGGTTGGCGGAGCCTGGATGGAGAGCGGAACCAACTTCCCGTGCTCAGGCATGGCAGCATGGGACGGGGCAGGTTCCGCGGTATGCGGAGCGGCGTACTGTGCCACGAGTGGTCCGGCATAGTCCTGTACGAGCACCCCGCACGTGTCGTGCGAAGGTGGGTATGCAGCCAGGACGGAGTGTGCCGGCTCAACGCTCGTGGTCTCCAATGCCTCTCCGCGGTCCCGGATATCCTGCTCCAGTGTCACGTGCTGTTATGCCAGTACGGGTACACAGCCCTGTACGTCCTGTGCGGATGCCACACACAGAGTGTGTGAGGGTAGGCATTCAGCCAGGACGGGTGGTGGCCGCTCTTCACTCCAGGTCTCCTATCCGTCTCCACAGCCCGGTTCGGCCTGTCCCTGCTCCACGCACCAAGCCTACGGTGTGCGTCGCCAGCCCGGCCTGTCCCTGCTCCACGCACCAAGCCTACGGGGTGCGTCGCCAGCCCAGCCCGGCCTGTCCCTGCTCCACGCACCAAGCCTACGGGGTGCGTCGCCAGCCCAGCCCGGCCTGTCCCTGCTCCACGCACCAAACCTACGGTGTGCGTCGCCAGCCCGGCCCGGCCTGTTCCTGCCACTCGCACCAAGCCAGGGGTGCGAGTCGCCAGCCCGGCCCGGCCTGTTCCTGCCACTCGCACCAAGCCAGGGGTGCGAGTCGCCAGCCCGGCCCGGCCTGTTCCTGCCACTCGCACCCAAGCCAGGGTGCGAGTCGTCCAGCCTGGTCCAGCCTGTTCCTGCCACTCGCACCAAGCCAGGGGTGCGAGTCGTCAGCCTGGTCCAGAACGTTCCTGCCACTCGCACCCAAGCCAGGGGTGCGAGTCGTCAGCCTGGTCCAGCCCGTTGCTGCTACTCGCACCAAGCCAGGGAAGCGAGTCGTCAGTCCGGTGAGGCCCGTTCGGCCCACGCACCAAGCCAGGGGGTGCGAGTCGTCCAGTCCGGTGAGGCCCGTTCCGGCTCCACGCACCAAGCCAGGGGTACGAGTCGTCAGTCCGGTGAGGCCCGTTCGGCTCCACGCACCAAGCCAGGGTGCGAGTCGTCAGTTCGGTGAGGCCCGTTCCGGCTCCACGCACCAAGCCAGGGGTGCGAGTCGTCAGTCCGGTGAGGCCCGTTCCGGCTCCACGCACAAAGCCAGGGGTGCGAGTCGTCAGCCCGGTCCGGCCAGTTGCTACTCCATGCACCAAGCCAGGGGTGCGCATCGTCAGCCCGGTCCGGTCCATTCCTGCTCCACGCACCAAGCCAGGGGTGTGTATCGTCAGCCCGGTTCGGCCAGGTGCTACTCCACGCACCAAGCCAGGGGTGCGCATCGTCAGCCCGGTCCGGTCCGTTCCTGCTCCACGCACCAAGCCAGGGGTGCGTGTCGTCAGTCCGGCTCCGGCCAGCGGGGCTAGACCGGACCAGGGGCGCTATGGGGGGTTGATTGGAGGGTGGTGGGCAAGGCCGGAGCCAGAACCGCCGCCGAGGAGGTATGCCCACCCAGCCCTCCCCTGTTTAGCTCTTATTGAGGCGCGGTCGCAGTCCGCGCCTTTAGGGGGGGGTACTGTTACACACTGGCTCTGGGACTCTATTTGTTGAGCCAGGGTGTGTTTATTCTATGTGTTATATTTCTATGTTGGGGGTTCTAGTTTGTCATTTTCTATGTTGGCCTGAGTGACTCCCAATCAGATGCAACGAGTGTCAGCTGTTTGCTGGTTGTCTCTGATTGGGAGCCATATTTAAACTGTCGGTTTTCCTTTGTGTTTTGTGGGTTCTTGTTTCTAGTTGGTTGTGTTTAACCGTGTTCTGTCACGTTACCGTCTTTTGTTGTTTTGATCACGTTTCGCTAATAAATGAGTATGTTTGCCTGCAACGCTGCGCCTTGGTCTACTCCTTACCCTGACATTCGTGACACTGAATTTGGGGTTTTCATGAGCTGTAAGCCGTAATCATCAAGATTAAAACAAATACAGGCTTGAACTATTTCACTTTTTGTGTAATTAATCCACAATATATATGAGTTTCACTTTGTCAATTGAATTATTGAAATTACTTAACTTTTCCACAATATTCTAATTTATTGAGCTGCACCTGTATGTTAACAGTCGTTCAAGTTCTTGCTAGCTAACCAAATGACACCTGTGACGACCCTCCCACTCTGTCTGCCGAATTCTCTCTTTGTTCTTGTTTTCCTAAATAGGATGTCGGTGAGCGGAGCCGGGAGGGTCGTCAGAGAAATGGAACACACCTGGGCTCGAGTGTGTCCCAGGGATAAATACACCTTTCCCCCATTCATGGTGGAGACTCTCTCCATGCAGACACACTGTTGGATTTTGGTTGTGGCATTTTTGTGGCTGTATTGTTTGTTTGCTTTGGCACCTTTCAACACTCCTCATTATCACATCTATGCACGCATCCACTCACTTACACTACTGACTACACATACCATTGTTAATTGTATATAGTTTGCTTTAGTTAATAAATATATTTAGTTATTCCTTATCTCCACGTTGTCTCCCTATTTGTTATGAGCCGGTTCGTGACACACCTGCGACTCTAGCTGCGTATAGCCACTGAAAAACGATACGAGGAGAAAAAGTCAGTCACTCACCCACTCCTCTAATGACATGACATCCTCCTAGCAGCTAGCTAGCTAACATTTAGGCTCAATGTTTTTAACTTGCTACATAAATAGATACGGTAGCCTATTAGCCACATTATGAGTGACTAGTGATCATTGCCCTTGCTAGTCTGATTGTATTGACATTCCCAGCCTTAGTTACATTCGTCCGTTTTTGTCCAAAATATTGAGTCATTGAAACTGAAACAGTGCATCCCGAATGGAGGCAGCAAACAATGTACCAGGCCAGCTGTGATTTACAACCTGATAGCAATATTTTTTGGACTACCAAGAAATGTATTGGTGAATTATATTAATCATGCATTGAACTGCATCCATCTATTCTGCCAACAATGCCTTAGTGTACGTCATGGATCGTTGAGTCAAATATAACCTATTTTTTAAACCTCTTATAAAGTTGGTTTTGTAGCATAAACTGGGAATTTTATATTTTTAAATGATATTATGATTGTCTGTTTGTTTCATATCTGCAAAGTAGTTAAACGCTGTCAGTTCCACTTTAAATCACTGGTTACTTTGTGTGCTAAACGTGAAATGTTTTTTTGCAATGAAGTAATAGTTGTACATTTCAATTGGGAAATGCTTAATGGTTGTTTTTGTATTCTTATGATTGGGACCTACTGGCTTATTATGTCAGAGTTCATGGACTGCTTATCCTTTAACATCATGCTGTGTGTGACTGCTGTCTTTCCATCGGCCCTATGCAGTGGTGTAGTGGTGCCTGGAAAAGCGGTTATTCTCAAATTTTGCCCAAAAGGAAAGGCACTCTGTGTTAAAAATCCTATATTTTCCTATGTTTTTTTCAAATTAGTTTTCCTATAGATTCTTCTGATTTTCACTCTAAAAATCAAACTTTTACATAAGTGTGATGGTCTAACGTGTGTCATCAACGAGCGCCATCGTGCGCATCTTGCTTTTTTTCCTCCCGCACCAGACACAATCAGGACACGCAGGTTGAAATATCAAAATGAACTCTGAACCAACTATATTAACTTGGGGACAGGTCGAAAAGCATTCAACATTTATGGCAATTTAGCTAGCTAGCTAATTTGTCCTGGGATATAAACATTGGGATATTTTACCTGAAATGCACAAGGTCCTCTACTCCAACAATATAACATGTATGTGTCCATTTATTTTTCAACGCTCGCACATGCCACGCGTCGAGTCTGGTCAGCATGTAAGTCCACAACAATGCTTAAACCACATCAATCTGATTGGGTAGGCCTATCAGGGCCTGGTTCCCCAGTGGGTGGGCCTCTTGTCCACCCAGGCTCATCCATGTCTACGCCCCTGATGCAAACAGCACACGATGACAATTGCGCATCACAAATAGCCTACTAACCACTTCGGACTAAACTTGTTCAATGACTGGTTTGCATACCCATTGTTGCCTTAGTTAGCATTTACTGGTAGATATCATAAATTGAAACTGGCTACCGATGTCATTCTGTGAGCTGCTCCATGCCAAAACCAGTTGAGAGCTGCAAGCTCTTGCTACCTGCAGATGATATTCCGTGTGCAGCGCGCATGTGAATATATTTCACATGTTTGCGGTTGTGTAGGCTACTTTGGCCATCATTTCTCTATTGTACTACATAATTGATAAATCGTATACCTCCACTACACTACTTTGATACGCATCAATAGGGATTAAGAAGTGAGTATAAGCAATGCCCACTGAAAAAAACGTGGGTATACGGTTTATACCTGCATATACCCTCCACTACACCACTGGCCCTTTGTTTTACAAAAAGTGCACTGTCCTACACGCTGGTATTACCGTTGCTGTCCTTTCAGAATCACAAACTTGTCACACACTGAAGGCCTATAGGTTCGCCCTGTGCAAACATGTCTCTAATAGATATAAAGGCTGTTAAGATATTAATGTTTCAACAAAGGAGTGTATGTATTTGGCCCGGCGAAGCGGTTTAATGCACTGACTGAATGGAAGCTGATAATTATGAGTTTTTTGCTTCGCTGGTCTCGGCTGGTCCTCAATGTGTCCGACACCGAGACAACACCGATACACTCAATATGTGGTCTCGAGACCAGACTCGAGACCTCTCGAGTACTACAACACTGGTTACTAGTATTGTATCTCTGTTGACACTAGTATGGTATCAGTTTACTAGTAACTCAGTTGACACTAGAATGGTATCAGGTTACTAGTATTTCTGTTAACACTAACATTTCAGTGAAAGCTAACTAGACAGAAAGTCTAATGAGGTTTACACATCCCCAGGCCAGGCCAGGTCAGATGATGACGTCTGATATTGGTGATAGCTGTGTGCTGGGTCGGGGTCCAATGTCAAAGTGCACAGGCCAACGTTTACTGAGGAGGAGCACCGAAAGCAACAAGACATACTAGAGCAAAAAGGATAGGCAGGTGATTGGCCCCCTTCACACAGGAGAACAGAACTGATAAAACAATATGGGGCTGATATACTGTACATGTCCACCTCAGTCAGACAGAAATGTATCTGTTATGGACCCAAGGGCAGATTATATATCATAAATTGAAATATTCTCTTAAATTCTCATCAGCTTTTAACTGTTATAAGTGTACTTACAGCTAATGGTCAAACACAATATGAAGATAGCACACATCTTATGTAGGTTTACTGCACCACCCATTTATCCAACGGACTGGCTACACCAACACAAAACGACTTGCAGTGGTGTAAAGTACTTCAGTAAAAATACTTTAAAGTCTACTTAAGTCGTTTTTTGGGGTATCTGTACTTTACTATTTATATTTTTGACAAATTTTACTTCACTACATTCCTAAAGAAAATAATGTACTTTTTACTCCATACATTTTCCCTGACACCCAAAAGTACTTGTTACATTTTGACAGGAAAATGGTCCAATTCACACACTTATCAAGACAACATCCCTGGTCATCCCTACTGCCTCTGATCTGGCGGACTCACTAAACACAAATGCTTTGTTTGTAAATTAATGTCAGAGTATTGTAGTGTGCCCCTGGCTATCCGTAAATAAAAAACAACAAGAAATTGTGTTGTCTAGTTTGCATAATGTAAGGAATTTGAAATTATTAATACTTTTACTTTTGATACTTAAGTACATTTTAGCAATTCCATTTACTTTGATACTTAAGTATATTTCAAACCAAATACTTTTAGACTTTTACTCAAGTAGTATTTTACTGGGTGACTTTCACTTTTACTTGAGTCATTTTCTATTAAGGTATCTCTACTTTTACTCAAGTATGACTTTTGAGTACTTTTTCCACCACTGACTACTTGTCATTCTGCACAATACCATTTCCCCACTATTTTAAAATGTCCCAGTGATTCCCATTTAGTTTATTGGATAATATCCTTGATCTACATCTAGCATTAAATACGGTTTATGATCTGTTGTCACATTTATGGAATCTGATGTTGCTGGGCGTGTAGATGAATATAGAATGTCTCAGTGGGTTTGAGCATGGTGCTGACGTCAAGGACTGAGGGTTTGATTCTGAATTCAGGAGCATTGGAGGCCTAACAATACATGTTTGGAGGATCAGGAACATGTCTTAATACGCAAGGCCATTCATTAAATCAACGACCATTCATTCTTCTATTTCTAGGCATAATCGTAATCAAAGGTTGATGGAGTGGACTGCACTGATATGTCCTTTATAAAGCATGTCTTTGTTTCTAGTGTAGATCCCTAAATAGACCATCACGCCACAACACAGAGCGTGTTTTCCCAGGTGGCCAATCTGCTAGTGCAGCAAATAGCCCACCTGATAAGGCACCAGCCAACATCTTGATCGTGTGGATTGAAAGCCGCTGTAACAGGACAGGGCAGTTTCCTAACAAAGTGTTAAGGGGACTCTTCTATGTATGGTGGTGAAGGGCAGCTGAGTGTTTCCTCTGGGGAAACGTTGTTGAAACATTGTTGAAACGTTGTCTCCTGCTGCCTAGACAACACTACTGTCAACAAACACGCAGGAGGGTAATCAAATAGTAATCTTCCCTTTATAGTGCACTATTTTTGACCAGAGCCTATAGGGCTCGGGTCAAAAGTAGGGCACTGTGTAGGGAAAAGGATGCCATTTAGGACACAGCTTTGTACTGAGGATTTGGGATAACAAGCCCACTGATGACCAATATGTTCATGTGCAGCACCATTAAATGTAATGAGAAAATATTCGCCTATTTTTATGACAATCACTTTGTTGTCATGGGGGAACATTGTTCGAACTGTGTTTCGCTGCTCCACACAAATGTATGCTGGGCACACAGCAACACTCTACACGATTTATGGTCGCACTATCTTTCAAATTACAAGACACAAGTAGAAGCATTGCTGGCAGTATTTGTTCTGCATGCTGAAGGAAATACTGTGAGGAATACTGCTACTAAACCTGACAGGAAAATGAATCAAATGAAGCCAACAAAGTCATCAAAATCTGTGATGTAAATTTATGCCAATGTCTTTCTAAAATGTTTGTTCACAAGCTGGAACCGTATAGTGTTTCAGAGTAGGAGTGCTGATCTAGGATCCGCCCTCCCCTGTCCATGTAATCTTATTAATTATGATCTAAAAGGCTAAAATGATCATAGATCAGCACTCCTACTCTGAGACCCTTTATGAATACAGGCCCTGAGCTTGTTTTTTCATAGTTAATTAAGCCAAGAGATATTCCTTACCCCCAAGGCCGGGTCGAAGGCGATTATCATAGCCATCTAGAAGTCTGTCAAGGATCCGTGTGAAGAGAGTGATGTTGTTCTTGAAGGCATCTGTCGTAGGATCAGCAATCACCGGCCTGGGAGACAGACAAGTCAGATTGATGAGGCCTTTGCATAGTTACTCCAGAGGGAATGAAAGAGAGGAGATAAAGTCAAAAGGTAAAAGAACATACATACACTCCCCCTTTCCCAAGCACCCTCCCAGATGACCCAGTTCTACGCTGAACATTTGTGTGCCATCTGATCTTGGAGCAAAAACACAATTGAATATGCAAATGTCATCAGAGCTGTATATTCATGAATCCAATAATCGGAAGAGGCATACATGAATTAAATGTGCTCTCGTTGCATGTGATTGATGTGGATAATTTCTTGGTTAATCAATTGACTGAAAATATTGGTTTCTTGATTGATTGTATGCTAATATCAGTCTACCAGCTATATTCATAAGGGGCTCTTGATACAGTGACTTAAGTGCAACGTGCCAAAAATTCTGGAACCATGACACTTCCTAGTCAATTTGAGAATTACACTATGTTACTAAGATAAGCTGTGTTACAAACTGAGGCTACAGACACTGTATAGGCTATAGGCTACAGACACTGTATAGGCTACAGGCTACAGATACTGTATAGGCTATAGGCTACAGATACTGTATAGGCTATAGGCTACAGATACTGTATAGGCTATAGGCTACAGATACTGTATAGGCTATAGGCTACAGATACTGTATGATGGTCATACAGTACAAGGTCCCACTTTACAACGTGTCCTAACACATTCGTATGCATTCCCATAGTAGTTACATAGGTACAATTGAGATAACTGAGTGATCTCATGGAATGTCATTCCTTGAGCATTGAAATCAAGTGCTATTTACATATTAGTGACTCATGCTCTGATGATAAACACATCATACAGAGTGTGGCTTTAATGAAGAGCACTTCTCAATGGCATCTGATGTGAGCCCTGCTTTTTCTGACTGAGAGTAGCGACTGTACTCTATCGCCACCCACAGGAACATAATCAAAAAATCACCCCACTTCATTTATTTCACAAAGCCCCCCACGTCGACAAAGCCTAATTGATGTTCACCATGCTAAATACATAGGCTATTCATAGGGTAGGCTACTAAAACATAGTATCCCAACATTCGGTTATTGTAGTGTACAAAACTAAAATAATTCAATTCCAAACCCCAGATATAGAAGACCTTCAGTCTTCCTGTGTAATGTGACAAAACATAATTTAGTTAAAAAATATTATTCAAGGACTTACCTCGTTTGCCAGAGGAGCGTCAGTGAGAGGCAGATTAATAGACATTGAAAAATGTAGTCTCTATTCTTCATATCTGCATGTACACCTACATACCAGGGAAGACAATAAATAATGGAGCCATAACGGATCAAGCTGTTGATTTTGCGTTTCTTTTTCTAGGCGTAGGCCTATTTGTACTGGAATATATTCAAATTAACACACAATAAACACAGATAATAAATACCCAGATACAGTATTACTGGAAATACTTAATTTGAATGCGCGTAGAAAAAACATACATTACATTTAATATTTACAGCATGTTAACTAGGGAAACTGCAATTAGAATTCAATGACACGTAGGCCTAACATGCCTCTGTTGAATAGTAATTTCCACTGCTTACAGAACATTTAGCGTTGTTCAAAAGAGCGTCTCCTTCTCAACCACCGTTCTAAAATCCCTTGCTCGTGTGCAGAAATGTTTTAGGGATATCCCCACTGAGATAAACTCTACATGATATCTACGCTAGGCTACTTAGGCTGTATGAGATCAGCGGAGACACAGACAGGAACTCTCACATCATTCTCATCACAAAACGACTTTTCATCAGCGAGGAGACTCACCTGGAATGCAGGACGTAGCCTAATTGCAAGCAATTATTCGTCCAGAAATTGAGCCAGATGTGAAAGTTGAACCCAATGGAACCACTACGATGTCTCTCAAGATGGAATGAGCGCGCCGCGCGAAAACAACGAGAGTGATACTTATTATAAATTCAAAGCACCAATAAATCACAGTTATGGCAAATTAATAATGTAATAGCTAGTAAATGTATAGTCCTTGATGTCACTGGGTCTTGTTCAGCATGTAATATTTTCCAATTCTGCTTCCAATTCAGTTTACCTCGTGATAGGGGAAAGGCACACACGCTCCGCGACTCTCTCTCGTCTCTCTCGCTCTCTCGCTCTCTGCTCTCTCGCTCTCTCGCTCTCTCATACACACACACTCACACACACAAACGCGCGCGCGCACATACACACAAAACTAAAAAGACGGGTGCTAAAGATAGTTTGTAATCCATAATGCAATCAAAGGTTTTAAACGGTTTTGCAATTAAAACATTTAATTAGTACACATTAAGGTTGACCAATATTTGCTTATACATTTAAAATGAACATTTCTGTAATCTTCTTGAAAGCTGCTTGGAAACCACTTCCATCTGAACAAACATATTTGAATGATTTATTGAATTCTGGAAATGCATGAATTGCCTCATTCAGTCTATATGGTCTATAATACTATTGTTAGCATATCCTAACTAGTGGATACATTGATTATGTCTCCAGTTTCTTATTTAAAACTACATTCAAATCAAGAGCAATGGCCATGGTGGCACAGTGATATGTAGGTGGCTAGTGAGTGGGTGGATGAAACAATTCGAATGGCAAGGAAGGAATATGCATGGAGAACAACATAAACTTGGTTACATTGACAAGTTTACAACCAGATTCAGCTAGTCATAACTCCTTAGCTGAGAGACATCCCCCCAAATTACTTCCTGTTTCAACAGGGAAAGAAATGGTTGCTGTAAAAGGTAAGGAATAAACACACCACCTCTCAATCAATGAATCAATACACTCTTAGAAAAAAAGGTGCTATCTAGAACTAAAAAGGGTTCTTCGGCTGTCCCCATAGGAGAATCCTTTGAAATAACCCTTTTGGTTCCAGGTAGAACCCTTTTAGGTCCCATGAAGAACCCTTTCCACAGAGGGTTCGACATGGAACCCAAAAAAGTTCTACCTGGAACCAAAAAGGGTTCTTCCTGAAACCAAAAAGAGTTCTGCCAGAACCCTCTCTTTTCTAAGATTGTACTTAGCCAAATCTCACAATTCAATATAGGCTTTTGGGGCAAAATAACTTCCATGTAATTACATAGTGACATCCCTACAAATAATGTCAACAAGCACATGCAATGAGATAATCTACGTTCAAATGTGCCCATCCATACTGCTACCTAGATGGCACCACCCAACACACACTCTCTCCCTTCCTTCTCCTCTGTCCTTTCTCCCCTCCCATCTGCTGAATCGTTCGCAGTGCTTTCTCCATTCTCTTTGTCCTCTCCTCGTTCTCCCTGTTGGTTACATCTAGTTTTATGGACTGTTAAATGGCCAGCAAACATGTGAGATTTGCTTCCGGGTTCCAAGATTAGGTTACAGCACATGTTAATAACCTTTAACCAGCCCACTCTTTCATCACAACACCATTTCCCCCCCAGCATTGAGCCATTACAGCAGCTCATCACCCTGTTGTCATTCCAAACCAGGAGGCTGCTTTCATTGATCCCATTACTGGACATATTTGGGAGTCTGTGACAGGTCATCAATGGCACTTTCATTCTCATTGCCATGACCTTTGAGGGTCCCAGTCCCACCGTCCAGTCAAGCCTGGAATGAACTGGGTACACTACCTTCATGGATGAAAGGGAGACCAGTCTGGCAGATTGAATACAGTCCAATGAGGTCAAGCAAATCTTAAAATATGCTGCACAAAGAGATTTTATCTCAATTTCTGTGCCCTTGGCAAAGAACACTTTATGTAGCCAGAAAAAGATAATGAGCGACCACAAGTTAGTATGGCACAACATTTCTATTGCTAGGTGATGCATCACATTAAGCTTACTGGACTGATGGGTTGATCTCTGGGAAAGATGACTGAGTGACACGACAAGATGATTCATACAGTTGAAGGAATCTGGATAGGAATTGAAAGTGCGATTGACACAGTTGGGGAATACCTGCCAAAATGTACCCTCCCTGTCCTGAATGATTGTCCACAGTACAACAGTGGCAGTGGTTCTCCTTCTATATACAGTAGCTTAATTATTGTGTGTTTTATTTCTCATTTGTTTTTGTTTTTTGTTTTCTATACTTTTTCCCCTACCGTACCATCCCTACCCTAATTGGATTAAACTAATGGACAATAATACTTCTACAGCTACTTACAGCAATTTTCCCCCTTTGTTTAACTGTGCATCATTGAGCAAGAGCTTGTAAGTAAGCATTTCACTGTAAAGTCTACACCTACTGTATACGGCGCATGTAACAAATACAATTTCATTTGATTTTAACAATACTCAGAGTCGATATTCACGTCATAAGAAGGAATTCCCCTCGACCATGCCCACAGGAGTTCGAGGTGGGGGAAGACGCATTCGAGCGTTCGACTTCAAACTAGGAAACGAAATAGAATCCATCATTCTATATTGTGGTAGGCGGTTTTAGCAACAGCCGTGCTGGACCGTGGTCGATATGGATGATAGTTCTGATGGTATGGATGGGGGTGATGAAAGTCATGGATCTGGATGATCTGTGGTGAAAAGTAAAAAGAATGGCGCAGCAGTGTCACTTCTAGTGTTGAGAACGTGAAGAGGGTGAAGGTGGTGAAATACTAAAGTAATGATGTGTCGGAGTGGAAAGTTGTAATCGTGTTTGATGCAACCACAGGGTCTCATCTACACCCTATTAGATTAACCAATGCCGTGAAGAAAGAGATAAGTGAAGTCACATTAGCCCGGTCCATTGGTAATGGTAGACTGTTAATATTCTGTGCTGATCATGTTCAGCAAGGGAAGATTCTGAAAATGAAAACTCTCAATGGGAAGAAAATCACAAGTCATGTCCCTTGAGCTTTGGCTAAGCTGAGGGGGGTCATTTCTGGGGTTCCACTATCTATGTCCATAGATGATATAAAATAAAATGTAGAGGGGGGCATAGTGGTTGAAGACAAAAGGCTGTTCAGTAAGAAAGAGCGGCAGAGAAGTGAAAGCCTGTCAGTACTATTCATGTTTGAGAAGGTTGTACCTAATAAAGTACAGATGGGCTTCCTGGCTTTCACTGTTAGAGAGTTTGTCCCACCTCCATTAAGGTGTTTTAAATGCCAGAGAATTGGACATGTAACGGCTCTGTGCAAAGGAAAGAAAAGATGTGCGAAGTGTGGAGGGGAAAATGATTATGGTGAATGTGGGAAGAATGTCAAGGTTAACAGCTGTAATTGTACCATTGAGTAACGTGGGTGAGAAAAGGAAGGTGTTTCCTTGGTGGACTGAAGAGTGAACTGCGGCTATTCGAGAAAGAAATAGGGCTTACATACAGTGGGGAGAACAAGTATTTGATACACTGCCGATTTTGCAGGTTTTCCTACTTACAAAGCATGTAGAGGTCTGTAATTTTTATCATAGGTACACTTCAAATGTGAGAGACGGAATCTAAAACAAAAATCCAGAAAATCACATTGTATGATTTTTAAGTAATTAATTTGCATTTTATTGCATGACATAAGTATTTGATCACCTACCAACCAGTAAGAATTCCGGCTCTCACAGACCTGTTAGTTTTTCTATAAGAAGCCCTCCTGTTCTCCACTCATTACCTGTATTAACTGCACCTGTTTGAACTCGTTACCTGTATAAAAGACACCTGTCCACACACTCAATCAAACAGACTCCAACCTCTCCACAATGGCCAAGACCAGAGAGCTGTGTAAGGACATCAGGGATAAAATTGTAGACCTGCACAAGGCTGGGATGGGCTACAGGACAATAGGCAAGCAGCTTGGTGAGAAGGCAACAACTGTTAGCGCAGTTATTAGAAAATGGAAGAAGTTCAAGATGACGGTCAATCACCCTCGGTCTGGGGCTCCATGCAAGATCTCACCTCGTGGGGCATCAATGATCATGAGGAAGGTGAGGGGTCAGCCCAGAACTACACGGCAGGACCTGGTCAATGACCTGAAGAGAGCTGGTACCACAGTCTCAAAGAAAACCATAAGTAACACACTATGCCGTCATGGATTAAAGTCCTGCAGCGCATGCAAGGTCCCCCTGCTCAAGCCAGCGCATGTCCAGGCCCGTCTGAAGTTTGCCAATGACCATCTGGATGATCCAGAGGAGGAATGGGAGAAGGTCATGTGGTCTGATGAGACAAAAATATAGCTTTTTGGTCTAAACTCCACTCGCCGTGTTTGGAGGAAGAAGAAGGATGAGTACAACCCCTAGAACACCATCCCAACCGTGAAGCATGGAGGTGGAAACATCATTCTTTGGGGATGCTTTTCTGCAAAGGGGACAGGATGACTGCACCGTATTGAGGGGAGGATGGATGGGGCCATGTATCGCGAGATCTTGGCCAACAACCTCCTTCCCTCAGTAAGAGCATTGAAGATGGGTCGTGGCTGGGTCTTCCACCATGACAACGACCCGAAACACACAGCCAGGGCAACTAAGGAGTGGCTCCGTAAGAAGCATCTCAAGGTCCTGGAGTGGTCTAGCCAGTCTCCAGACCTGAACCCAATAGAAAATCTTTGGAGGGAGCTGAAAGTCCGTATTGCCCAGCGACAGCCCCGAAACCTGAAGGATCTGGAGAAGGTCTGTATGGAGGAGTGGGCCAAAATCCCTGCTGCAGTGTGTGCAAACCTGGTCAAGACCTACAGGAAACGTATGATCTCTGTAATTGCAAACCAAGGTTTCTGTACCAAATATTAAGTTCTGCTTTTCTGATGTATCAAATACTTACAGTGGGGAAAAAAAGTATTTAGTCAGCCACCAATTGTGCAAGTTCTCCCACTTAACAACATGAGAGAGGCCTGTAATTTTCATCATAGGTACACGTCAACTATGCCAGACAAAATGAGGAAAAAAAATCCAGAAAATCACATTGTAGGATTTTTTATGAATTTATTTGCAAATTATGGTGGAAAATAAGTATTTGGTCACCTACAAACAAGCAAGATTTCTGGCTCTCACAGACCTGTAACTTCTTATTTAAGAGGCTCCTCTGTCCTCCACTCGTTACCTGTATTAATGGCATCTGTTTGAACTTGTTATCAGTATAAAAGACACCTGTCCACAACCTCAAACAGTCACACTCCAAACTCCACTATGGCCAAGACCAAAGAGCTGTCAAAGGACACCAGAAACAAAATTGTAGACCTGCACCAGGCTGGGAAGACTGAATCTGCAATAGGTAAGCAGCTTGGTTTGAAGAAATCAACTGTGGGAGCAATTATTAGGAAATGGAAGACATACAAGACCACTGATAATCTCCCTCGATCTGGGGCTCCACGCAAGATCTCACCCCGTGGGGTCAAAATGATCACAAGAATGGTGAGCAAAAATCCCAGAACCACACGGGGGGACCTAGTGAATGACCTGCAGAGAGCTGGGACCAAAGTAACAAAGCCTACCATCAGTAACACACTACGCCGCCAGGGACTCAAATCCTGCAGTGACAGACGTGTCCCCCTGCTTAAGCCAGTACATGTCCAGGCCCGTCTGAAGTTTGCTAGAGTGCATTTGGATGATCCAGAAGAGGATTGGGAGAATGTCATATGGTCAGATGAAACCAAAATATAACTTTTTGGTAAAAACTCAACTCGTCGTGTTTGGAGGACAAAGAATGCTGAGTTGCATCCAAAGAACACCATACCTACTGTGAAGCATGGGGGTGGAAACATCATGCTTTGGGGCTGTTTTTCTGCAAAGGGACCAGGACGACTGATCCGTGTAAAGGAAAGAATGAATGGGGCCATGTATCGTGAGATTTTGAGTGAAAACCTCCTTCCATCAGCAAGGGCATTGAAGATGAAACGTGGCTGGGTCTTTCAGCATGACAATGATCCCAAACACACCGCCCGGGCAACGAAGGAGTGGCTTCGTAAGAAGCATTTCAAGGTCCTGGAGTGGCCTAGCCAGTCTCCAGATCTCAACCCCATAGAAAATCTTTGGAGGGAGTTGAAAGTCTGTGTTGCCCAGCGACAGCCCCAAAACATCACTGCTCTAGAGGAGATCTGCATGGAGGAATGGGCCAAAATACCAGCAACAGTGTGTGAAAACCTTGTGAAGATTTACAGAAAACGTTTGACCTGTGTCATTGCCAACAAAGGGTATATAACAAAGTATTGAGAAACTTTTGTTATTGACCAAATACTTACTTTCCACCATAATTTGCAAATAAATTCATAAAAAATCCCACAATGTGATTTTCTGGATTTTTTTTTCTCATTTTGTCTGTCATAGTTGACGTGTACCTATGATGAAAATTACAGGCCTCTCTCATCTTTTTAAGTGGGAGAACTTGCACAATTGGTGGCTGACTAAATACTTTTTTTCCCCACTGTATGTCATGCAATAAAATGCAAATTAATTACTTAAAAATCATACAATGTGACTTTCTGGATTTTTGTTTTAGATTCCGTCTCTCACAGTTGATGTGTACCTATGATAAAAAATTACAGACCTCTACATGCTTTGTAAGTAGAAAAACCTGCAACATCGGCAGTGTATCAAATACTTGTTCTCCCCACTGTACATGATTTCCAAAGGAAGAGAGCTTTAGTACGTAGGGTCATTAAGTCCAATCGAATTCCAGTTTTGGTTGTGTGTCAAAAAATATCTGTAACTGATAAAGAAAAAGCTGACTTGTTGGGGAAGACTTTTGCTAGGGTACATAGTGGGGTTACTTGGGATGAAGTACACTGCCAGTCAATAGTTTGGACACACCTACTCATTCAAGGGTTTTTCTTTATTGTAGAATAATAGTGAAGACATAAAAACGATGAAATAACACATATGGAATCATGTAGTAACCAAAAAAGTGTTAAACAAATTCAAATATATTTTATATGTGAGATTCTTCAAATAGCCACCCTTTGCCTTTATGACAGCTTTGCAAACTCTTGGCATTATCTCAACCAGCTTCATGAGATAGTCACCTGAAATGCATTTCAATTAACAGGTGTGCCTTCCTAATAGTTAATTTGTGGAATTTCTTTCCATCTTAATGCGTTTGAGCCATTATATATGGATAGCCCTATTTGGTAAAATACCAAGTCCATATTATGGCAAGAACAGCTAAAATAAGCAAAGAGAAACAACAGTCCAACATTACTTTAAGACATGAAGGTCAGTCAATACGGAACATTTCAAAAACGTTGAAAGTTTCTTCAAGTGCAGTTGCAAAAACCATCAAACGCTATGATGAAACTGGCTCTCATGAGGACAAACACAGGAATGGAAGACCCAGAGTTACCTCTGCTGCAGAGGATAAGTTAATTAGAGTTACCAGCCTCAGAAATTGCAGCCCAAATAAATGCTTCACAGAGTTCAAGTAACAGACACATCTCAACATCAACTGTTCAGAGGAGACCACTACTAAAGGACACCAATAATAAGAAGAGGCTTGCTTGTTCATCTGGTTTGGACTTAGTGGGACTATCATTTGTTTTTCAACAGGACAATGACCCAACACACCTCCAGGCTGTGTAAGGGCTATTTTACCAAGAAGGAGAGTGATGGAGTGCTGCATCAGATGACCTGGCCTCCACAATCTCACAAACTCCACCAATTGAGATGGTTTGGGATGAGTCGGACCGGAGAGTGAAGGAAAAGCAGCCAACAAGTGCCCAGCATATGTGGGAACTCCTTCAAGACTGTTGGAAAAGCATTCCAGGTGAAGCTGGTTGAGCGAATGCCAAGAGTGTGCAAAGCTGTCATCAAGGCAAAAAGTGGCTATTTGAAGAATTCCAAATATAAAATATATTTTGATTTGTTTAACACTTTTTTGCTTACTACATAATTCCATATGTGTTATTTCATAGTTTTGATGTCTTCACTATTATTCTACAATATAGAAAATATAAAAAATTAAAGAAAAACGCTTGAATGAGTAGGTGTGTCCAAACTTTTGACTGGTACTGTATATAAGCAACACAGGTGTGAGATTTTAAATGCTCATGTTAATGTATGTAAGAAAAGGAATACTGTTGACTCTTCTTTGGTTGCTGTTTTTACCATACATGAGATGTGTTCAGCCTTAATATGCTGTGGATATTCAGCCCCAGGTCATGATCAGTTGTGCTATCTTATGTTTAAGCATCTACTTGATGAGGTCATACATGTTCTCCTGGGATTATTTAACAAGATTTAGAGTGAGAGGGTTATACCTTCTGGTTGGAAACGTGCAGTAATATTATATTTTGTAAAGCCTGGTAAGTAGCCTGCATGTGCTGATAGTTATAGACCAATAGCACTGACCTCTAACTTGTGTAAACTGATGGAAAAGATGATAGTCAAGAGATTGTCATATTTGCTGGAACATAGAGGTTTATTGAGTCAATGTCAAAGTGGATTCCGTAAAGGTAGATTTACTTTGGATGCATTAGTAAAGGTGAGCAATGAAGTAAAAAAAACTCTGGTCATGAAATAAGTAATGGCTACTGTCTTTTTTGACATTGAAAAGGCTTATGACACTATGTGGAGAGAAGGCCTACTGATTAAGATGGAAAGACTTGGTATTGGTGGGAGATTATATACTGGGTTCAGGCCTTCTTATTTAATCGCTCTTTTCGAGTTAAAATAGGATCCATTTTATCTGATGCCTATGGAGTTGACAATGGTATTCCTCAAGGCAGTGCTATCAGTCCTATTTTGTTCAACATTATGATTAACAATGTGTTTTCAAATGTAGGTAGGGGAATTGGGTATTCCCTATATGCTGATGATGGAGCTATTTGGAAGAGGGGAAGGAATGTCTCTCATGATCAAATCTATTCAGGAAGCTATAGTGGATGTTGAAAGATGGTCGATTGACTGGGGTTTTAAATTGTCAGTGGCAAAGTCTTGTATGTTCTTCTCGAAGAAGAAAGTTGCTGATAATACACAGTTGTTTCTGTATGGACAGCCTATGGGGAGGGTTTCTAAGTACAAATATTTGGGTCTATGGTTCAATGAGCGATATACATTGAAAGATCATGTCATAAATGTTGAAACAAAGTGTAAGAACGTGGTTAATCTTATGCGCTCGGTCTCTGGTTATGAATGGGGTGCTGACAGACAAACGTTGATGGATATTTATAGAGCTCTGATAAGGACGAGAATTGATTATGGGTGTATCGTTTATGGAACAGCAGCAAAGACTTGGCTTCAGAGGCTGGACAGAATCCAGCATATAGCTTTAAGGATATGTATTGGTGCATTTAAATCAACATCTGTATGTGCCTTACTAGTGGAGGCAGGTGAGATGCCTTTGGATATACGGCGTAAAAAAATCGTCATTAGTTTATTGGGTTAGGTTGAAAGGCTGCGAGTTTGAGCATCCCACTGCTACTGTTCTAGATGACTGTTGGGAATATACTAGTAGACAAGGTTGGACAGTTGGAAAGCTTGCTTATGAGAGTGGTTTGAGGGAGTTGGAGGTTGGCCCTTCTGTGGTGATAGGGGATGTTCCTCCATGGTTACTCCCAGATCCTATTGTTGATCTAACCTTGGTAGAGAAAATGAAAGATGGTCAGAAGTCGGTGATATAGGGAAACTGGTTGGCAATTACATTAGTATAAGTTTTTATGCTTTTTTACCGCTTTTCACAGATGGATCCAAGGACCCAGATAGTGGGCGCTCAGGAGCAGGTATTTACGTTCCTGAATTTGATGTGCAGATATGTAGAAGACTAATAGATGAACTGTCAGTATACTCAGTTGAACTGTTGGTGATAGTAGTTACCCTCCAGTGGGTGGAGAATGTACAACCTGTTAGAATTATAGTATGCTCAGATTCTCTGTCTGTATTGAATAGTTTATCATCTGATAAATCTAATAGGAGTGACCTACTATTGGAGGTATTAATGTTATTATGTAGAATTGAGAGACTGGGTGTAGTAGTGAGATTCTGCTGGGTCCCATCACATACAGGTGTGGAAGGGAATGAAAAGATGGGACTCTGAGCCCAAGGGCCGGCATTTATATGCCCTCCAAAGAAAGGTCGGGGACTAAGATTCAAAGGTCAGATTAGAAAGGAGGAGGTGGTGTTTGCTCGATTGCGCTTAGGACATTGTACATTGAACTCGTCATTACATCTGGTGGGCAAGCATGTGAATGGTTTGTGTTTGGAGTGTATGGTCAATGAAATGGTGGAGGACGTGTCGTTATATTGCTGTAAGTATGTTGAAGAGAGGGAAAGATTGAAGTGTAGGGTCATTGATGTTGGGGGGGGTCTATTAGAAGTTAGGGCTCTTTTTTATTTTCTCAGAAGTACTGAGTTAGGTAGGAGGATTTAGAACTGTTGTAAACCGTGATTGACCACACACTCCAGCACAGTAGGTGGCGGCATGCACCTTTAACCTCTACGGGATCGGTGTTCCGTATACGGGACGGTTGAGCTAACGTGCGCTAATGTGATTAGCATGACTGTTATAAGTAACAGCAAACTTTCCAGGACATAGACATGTCTTATATGGGCAGAAAGCTTAAATTCTTGTTTATCTAACTGCACTGTCCAATTTAGTAGCTATTACAGTGAAAAAATACCATGCTATTGTTAGAGGAGAGTGCACAACAACAAAAAACATATCACGGCAACTGGTTTGATACATTCATCTCTGAAGGTAAATAATGTACTTACATTCAATAATCTTGCTCTGATTTGTCATCCTAAGGGTCCCAGAGATAAAATGTGGCATAGTTTTGTTTGATAAAATCCATTTTTATATTCAAATATAGGAACTGGGTTCTACAGTTTGAACCTCTGCTGTCTCTGGCTCCACACCCACACCGCCCGGCCATCTAGATGTGTGAAAGTTAGTGTATAAGCTAATGATCCATCGTGTATGACATTCCTGGGAGTGTGTAAACTTTTGTATGTTCTCTATAGTTATGTACTTGAAAATGTATCAATGGACCAATTCGGCACATTTGGGCAGACTTGATACAAAATAGTCCTGAATTGCAATGCGTCACTGGATCAATCTGAAACTTTGCACACACACTGCTTCCATCTAGTGCCCAAAATCTAAGTTGCGGCTAAACTGCAATATTAAATGGTGGCCTTTCTCTTGCATTTCAAAGATGATGGAACAAAAAACAAACAAAAAAAACATGTTTTTTTGTTTGTATTATCTTTTACCAGATCTAATGTGTTATATTCACCTACATTAATTTCACATTTCCACAAACTTGAAAGTGTTTCCTTTCAAATGGTATCAAGAATATGCATATCTTTGCTTCAGGTCCTGAGCTACAGGCAGTTAGGTTTGGGTATGTCATTTCAGGCGAAAACTGAGAAAAAGGGTCTTATCGTTAAGAGGTTAACGTTTGTTTGCGGACCGCCATTATATCATAGAAGAAGAAGAAGACCACGCCCACAAATGAGGGAAAACAAACATTCTCTCCCATTGACCCCCATTGTAAAAGAGCCAACTTCGTAGTCTATTTTTAGTTATGCAGAAATAACAAAACATGCCAAAAAGCTGCTGTGTTGTTCAAAGTACATGTAGCTAGGTCAAAAAATCCGACCTACGGTTCACAATGCTCCCATGTAGGGAAATAGAGCCTGCGAGAAGAGAGCTGTGGCTTCAGGCTATTCGATGTTGGAAATGTGGGGACCAGGTGTCCAAGTAGGCTACACGTAGCTATGTGTGTGGAAAACATTTAATCACAGGTAAGACTTTTAACTTGTTTAGTATATTCCGTTTGTAACTCCACTAAATACTTGTAGCTGTATAGTTTGTTTGTGTTGTTGGTCTTGGCTAGCTTAATATTCCGGTTGGTAGCTAGCTAGCACTCATTCTCTCACGTGGCTTCTAGCGCCATCATGAAAAGGGGCATCAGGGAAGCCCTACAACATTACGTTTATCTAAGTAGTGAGAACGCTCGGGAGCAGGCGATGTTGAAAAGTAATCTTTAGACATGTTGTACTTTTTTGTTGTTGTACTTTTACCCTTTTTTTCTCCCCAATTGGTAGTTAGTCTTGTCCCATCGCTGCAACTCCCCTACAGACTCGGGAGAGGCGACGGTTGAGAGCAATGCGTCCTCCGAAACACAACCCTGCCAAGCCGCACTGCTTCTTGAGACACTTAACCCGGAAGCCAGCCGCACTAATGTGTCAGAGGAAACACCGTCCTGCTGGCGACCATTGTCAGCTTGCAGGTGCCCAGCCCGACACAAGGAGTCGCTAGAGCACGATGGGACAAGGAAATCCCGGCCGGCCAAACCCTCCCCTAACTGGGAAAACGCTGGGCCAATTGTGCGCCGCCTCATGGGTCTCCCGGTCACGGTCGGCTGTGCCTTAGACCGCTGCGCCACACGGGAGGCCCAGTAGTTTTCTTAAATTTAGTTTTGAAATTGACCAAAACAAGCAGACAACAAAAAAAAGTTTTGAAAAAGGTCACATTTTTGCTGTGAACCAATGGGATAACCGAGGTAACCACAGGTTGTTTTCCCCACAGGCGGGCAGAGGAGGCATGACATTCTATCTAATACCTAGGTGTCTGGTTAGACTGTAAACTCAACTTCCAGACTCACATAAAGAATCTCCAATCCAAAGTTAAATCTAGAATCGGCTTCCTATTTCGCAACAAAGCCTCCTTCACTCATGCTGCCAAACATGCCCTCGTAAAACTGACTATCCTACCGATCCTTGACTTCGGCGATGTCATTTACAAAATAGCCTCCAACACTCTACTCAGCAAATTGGATGTAGTCTATCACAGTGCCATCCGTTTTGTCTCCAAAGCCCCATACACTACCCACCACTGTGACCTGTACGCTCTTGTTGGCTGGTCCTCACTACATGTTCGTCGTCAAACCCACTGGCTCCAGGCCATCTATAAATCACTGCTAGGCAAATCCCCGCCTTATCTTAGCTCATTGGTCACCATAGCAGCACCCACCCGTAGTCTGCGCTCCAGCAGGTATATCTCACTGGTCATTCCCAAAGCCAACACCTCCTTTGGCCGCCATTCCTTCCAGTTCTCTGCTGCCAATGACTGGAACGAATTGCAAAAATCTCTGAAGCTGGAGACTCTTATCTCCCTCAATAACTTTAAGCATCAGTTGTCAGAGCACCTTACCGATCACTGCACCTGTACACAGCCCATCTGAAATTAGCCCACCCAACTACCTCATCCCTATATTGTTATTTATTTTGCTCTTTTGCACCCCAGTATCTCTATTTGCACATAATCTCTTGCACATCTAGCATTCCAGTGTTAATACTATTGTAATTATTCTGCACTATAGCCTATTTATTGCCTTACCTCCATAACTTGCTACATTTGCACACACTGTATATATATTTTCTGTTGTATTTCTGACTTTATGTTTTTTTTTACCCCATATGTAACTCTGTGTTGTTTTTATTGCACTACTTTGCTTTATCTTGGCCAGGTCGCAGTTGTAAATGAGAACCTGTTCTCAACTGGCTTACCTGGTTAAATAAAGGTTAAATAAAAAAACAGACAGTGGGACTATCAATGATGATGATGAAGGTGATGACAGCGTCCTCTGCTGGAGACATATATTACTGTAACTCAACAGATCACTTCCTATGTTTGTTTTGTATTTTAATATAAAATGATCTTTACTCTTAATATTTATTATCTAAATTGTTTCTCATAATATAGGTATGTCATCTGTGAGGGCAAGATTGCAAAATTAACAGTTGAATTAGAGCCAGCCAAGATACAGTGCATCCAAAATAGACACATTTCACATTCTATTCTATACATATTCTCGTTACATAATCAGCAAGCGGTAGGTGATATAGGGCATTCATGTATTTACGTTGTTATAAAATGTTGAGATAAGATGCTATAGTAATTGTGTATCTAAACTATACATGCTGGAAATATGAGGAAAACATATAACAAGGGCAATTAACATCAAGCAGTGATTTATGAGAACATATAAATTACACACTTAAATCAGCTGTACATTATCATCATTTTTGTCAGCTGATCCCACACATGTTGCTGGAACTGCCAGACCTGTCTCTCGCCTGTTGCCTCGGCAACAAGCCTTGCAGAAGACAGATGAAGAGGCTGTCGAGGGTAAAGACCACACTGCTCCGTTGAGAGAGAGCGAGAGAGAGAGATTGCGTCAGAGGGAGAGAGAGAGATTGCGTCAGATGGAGAGAGAGAGATTGCGTCAGAGGGAGAGAGAGAGAGAGATTGTGTCAGAGGGAGAGAGAGAGAGAGATTCCGTCAGAGGGAGAGAGAGAGAGAGAGATTGCGTCAGAGGGAGAGAGAGAGAGATTCCGTCAGAGGGTGAGAGAGAGAGAGATTGTATCAGAGGGAGAGAGAGAGAGATTGTGTCAGAGGGAGAGAGAGAGAGATTCCGTCAGAGGGAGAGAGAGAGAGAGATTGCGTCAGAGGGAGAGGGAGAGAGATTCCGTCAGAGGGTGAGAGAGAGAGAGATTGTGTCAGAGGGAGAGAGAGAGAGGGAGAGAGAGAGAGATTGCTTCAGAGGGAGAGAGAGAGATTGTGTCAGAGGGAGAGAGAGAGAGAGAGAGATTCCGTCAGAGGGAGAGAGAGAGATTGCGTCAGAGGGAGAGAGAGAGAGAGAGATTGTGTCAGAGGGAGAGAGAGAGAGAGAGATTGTGTCAGAGGGAGAGAGAGAGAGAGAGAGAGAGAGAGAGAGAGAGAGAGAGAGAGTTGTCAGAGGGAGAGAGAAGTGTGTGAGAGAACAAGAATGAGAGAGGTGGAGAGGTTACAAGGCTAATGGGTTCAATGAAGTATGTATAATTGCTCAATTTGTTACAAAATTGGCCTATTAATTCAATGTACTTTGTAGCTAGCTATATTATTATCATAATGTTACAGGATGTTCTCTGATGTAATACATTAATTTCTTACCATTTCTTTGCTCCTTTTCAGACTACATTAGTCTTAAAATATGTAAAAAGGAGAGGAATAGCTCTTATAAAGTATTTGCCATTGACCACTGCCCCATCCTTTTTTTTTTTTTTTTTTTTTTCACCTTTATTTAACCAGGTAAGCCAGTTGAGAACAGGTTCTCATTTACAACTGCGACCTGGCCAAGATAAAGCAAAGTAGTGCAATAAAAACAACACAGAGTTACATATGGGGTAAAAAAAAACATAAAGTCAGAAATACAACAGAAAATATATATACAGTGTGTGCAAATGTAGCAAGTTATGGAGGTAAGGCAATAAATAGGCTATAGTGCAGAATAATTACAATAGTATTAACACTGGAATGCTAGATGTGCAAGAGATTATGTGCAAATAGAGATACTGGGGTGCAAAAGAGCAAATTAAATAACAATATAGGGATGAGGTAGTTGGGTGGGCTAATTTCAGATGGGCTGTGTACAGGTGCAGTGATCGGTAAGGTGCTCTGACAACTGATGCTTAAAGTTATTGGGGAGATAAGAGTCTCCAGCTTCAGAGATTTTTGCAATTCGTTCCAGTCATTGGCAGCAGAGAACTGGAAGGAATGGCGGCCAAAGGAGGTGTTGGCTTTGGGAATGACCAGTGAGATATACCTGCTGGAGCGCAGACTGCGGGTGGGTGCTGCTATGGTGACCAATGAGCTAAGATAAGGCGGGGATTTGCCTAGCAGTGATTTATAGATGGCCTGGAGCCAGTGGGTTTGACGACGAACATGTAGTGAGGACCAGCCAACAAGAGCGTACAGGTCACAGTGGTGGGTAGTGTATGGGGCTTTGGAGACAAAACGGATGGCACTGTGATAGACTACATCCAATTTGCTGAGTAGAGTGTTGGAGGCTATTTTGTAAATGACATCGCCGAAGTCAAGGATCGGTAGGATAGTCAGTTTTACGAGGGCATGTTTGGCAGCATGAGTGAAGGAGGCTTTGTTGCGAAATAGGAAGCCGATTCTAGATTTAACTTTGGATTGGAGATTCTTTATGTGAGTCTGGAAGTTGAGTTTACAGTCTAACCAGACACCTAGATATTTGTAGTTGTCCACATACTCTAGGTCAGACCCGTCGAGAGTGGTGATTCTAGTCGGGTGGGCGGGTGCTAGCAGCGTTCGATTGAAAAGCATGCATTTAGTTTTACTAGTGTTTAAGAGCAGTTGAAGGCTACTGAAGGATTGTTGTATGGCATTGAAGCTCGTTTGGAGGTTTGTTAACACAGTGTCCAATGAAGGGCCAGATGTATACAAAATGGTGTCGTCTGCGTAGAGGTGGATCTGAGAGTCACCAGCAGCAAGAGCGACATCATTGATATACACGGAGAAAAGTGTCGGCCCAAGAATTGAACCCTGTGGCACCCCCATAGAGACTGCCATAGGTCCAGACAACAGGCCCTCCGATTTGACACACTGAACTCTATCTGAGAAGTAGTTGGTGAACCAGGCGAGGCAGTCATTTGAGAAACCAAGGCTATTTAGTCTGCCAATAAGAATGCGGTGGTTGACAGAGTCGAAAGCCTTGGCCAGGTCGATGAAGACGGCTGCACAGTACTGTCTATTATCAATCGCGGTTATAATATCGTTTAGGACCTTGAGCGTGGCTGAAGTGCATGTCACGATCGTCTAACATAGAGGACCAATGCGCAGCGTTGAAGGTGAACATATTTTATTACTATAAATGATCACACGATCAAAAACACAAACGAAAACGTGACGTCTACGGTTTCACACAAACCGAAATGAACAAGAAACCACAAACACAACGTGAAAGACAGATAGTTAAATATGGCTCCCAATCAGAGACAACGAGCCAACAGCTGACACTCGTTACCTCTGATTGGGAGTCACTCAAACAAAGAAATACAATAACCTAGAACCCACCACAAAACATAGAAACTAACACCCTGGCTCAACATACGAGAGTCCCCCGAGCCAGGGCGTGACAGTACCCCCCCCTAAAGGCGCGGACTCCGACCGCGCCAACGAAACACAACAGGGGAGGGACCGGGTGGGCACTCCGCCTAGGCGGCGGATCCGGCTCCAGTGGAACAGGCACGTGCCGTGCCGGACCGACGACGCACACCACTGGCTTGGTGTGGGGAACAGGCACGGGCCGTGCTGCACTGACGACGCACACCACTGGCTTGGTGTGGGGAGCAGGAGCGGGCCGGACCGGGCTGGCGACGCGCACCACAGACCTGGTGCGGAGAGCAGGAACGGGCAGACGAGACGCACCACAGACTTGACGCGGGGAGCAGGAATGGGCCGGACCGGGCTGGCGACGCGCACCACAGACCTGGTGCGGAGAGCAGGAACGGGCAGAGCCGGGCTGACGAGACGCACCACAGGCTTGATGCGGGGAGCAGGAATGGGCCGGACCGGGCTGGCGACGCGCACCACAGACCTGGTGCGGGGAGCAGGAACGGGCAGAGCCGGGCTGACGAGACGCACCACAGACTTGATGCGGGGAGCAGGAATGGGCCGGACTGGGCTGGCGACGCGCACCGCAGGTTCGGTGCGGGGAGCAGGAATAGACCGGACCGTACTGGGGACACACACCACTGGCTCCACACCGGGATCTGGAACGGGCCGGACCGGACTGGCAACACACGCCAGTACCTCTCGCCGTGCCTCCACACCTTCCATCCCCTCTTCTACCAGTGGCCCCCGTAACCCGGCGGCCTTCTCCGGCAACCCACTGGACCGCTCTATCGCGGCCTCCTGCTGGTCCGCCGTCGTGAGCCCCCCCCTAAAAAATTTCGGGGCGTCTCTCCTACCCGTGGACCACGTCTCCATATCCCTCGCCAGCTTCTCGCCCTTCTGCCATAATGTCAAGCCCTTGTCTTCCTCCCTCGGCTTGACCCAGTCCAGGAGGCGAAGGAGATCTGTGAGGGATCTCCCTGGCGACGGCTCCTGGACACGCTGCTTGGTCCCATCTTGGTGGTTTCTTCTGTCACGATCGTCTAACATAGAGGACCAATGCGCAGCGTTGAAGGTGAACATATTTTATTACTATAAATGATCACACGATCAAAAACACAAACGAAAACGTGACGTCTACGGTTTCACACAAACCGAAATGAACAAGAAACCACAAACACAACGTGAAAGACAGATAGTTAAATATGGCTCCCAATCAGAGACAACGAGCCAACAGCTGACACTCGTTACCTCTGATTGGGAGTCACTCAAACAAAGAAATACAATAACCTAGAACCCACCACAAAACATAGAAACTAACACCCTGGCTCAACATACGAGAGTCCCCCGAGCCAGGGCGTGACAGTGCACCCGTGACCAGCTCGGAAACCGGATTGCATAGCGGAGAAGGTACGGTGGTATTCGAAATGGTCGATGATCTGTTTGTTAACTTGGCTTTCGAATACTTTCGAAAGGCAGGGCAGGACTTTAGAAGTGTAATAGCAGCACTGTACTGGACCAGCCACTCATCATGCCCTCTCCTGGATTCTGGAGGGTCTAATTACATTTACATACATTACATTTGTCATTTAGCAGACGCTCTTATCCAGAGCGACTTACAGTGGTATGTCTCATAATAATCCTCTGTCCTCAATTTGTCCAGTCTTACATGATGAGAAGAAAAAGGGCTGTGTTTAGACAGGCAGCGCAATTCAGATCTTTTTTTCCACTAATTGGTATTTTGACCAATGACATCAGATCTTTTCACATCAGATCTTTTTCAAAGCTGATCTGATTGGTCAAAAGACCAATTAGTGAAAAAAAATATCAGAATTGGGCTGCCTGTCTAAACGCAGCCAAATAAGACATTCTCTAATAAGGGTTGTCTGAGAACAGTCTCAGAAATGGCCATTAGATAATTACCTTGACAGAGAAGATTTAAGAACATTTTGGCCATTTTATAGCCATTAGTTAGACTTATTATCCCTGTCCATCACTGAAAGATTTGCTCTAGGAGGTCACAAAGGCAGTAGTGGTGTCCACACTCTTGGAAAAACATTATAAAGATCATAAAGGGTTCTATGGCTTGTCCCTGCAGAACCCTTTCCAGGTAGAACCTGTTCACCCAACAAAGAACCCTTTTAGAACCTGTTCTTCCATAGAGAAACCTTCTCTAATGAGAAAGGTTCCATGTAGGACCCTTGTCCCTGTGGAAGAATAGGTGATGAAAATATTAAGTACAATTATGACATTTGACATACAGGTAAATGCCAAAATAATGGAAACACTTGAACCAGCGTCGTCCGGGTTTGGCCGGGGTAGGCCGTCATTGTAAATAAGAATTTGTTCTTAACTGACTTGCCTAGTTAAATAAAGGTAAAATAAAATAAAAATGAGTGATACAAAGTATATTGAAAGCAGGTGCTTCCACACAGGTGTGGTTCCTGACTTAAGCAATTAACATCCCATCATGCTTAGGGTCATGTATAAAAATGCTGGCCATTATTTTTCCTACCATGGCTATGCCCCCATAGGATGACAATGCCCCCATCCACAGGGCACGAGTGGTCACTGAATGGTTTGATGAGCATGAAAACGATGTAAACCATATGCCATGCCCTATATCGGTCATCAGAGCTCAACCCAATTGAACACTTATGGGAATTCTGGAGTGGCGCCTGAGAAAGCGTTTTCCACCACCATCAACAAAACCCCAAATTATTGAATTTCTCGTGGAAGAATGGGGTCGCATCCCTCCAATAGAGTTCCAGATACTTTTACAATCTATGCCAAGATGTATTGAAGCTGTTCTGGCCCATGGTGGCCCAATGCCCTATTAAGACACTTTATGTTGGGGTTTCCTAAATTTTGGCAGTTACATGTACCTTATCATTGTGGTGTTGTTCATGAATCAGTCAATTCTTTTTTGCAATATTTTGAAATGCATATGATTACTGTGCCCTGACAGAGATGGTCACATGAACTCAGTCGTGCTTCACAAATGCATAGCTTTTCCTCAGTTGCAGGTGTTGCTTATTGCACTCCAATTAAGTATGCACTAGGAAGAATACATGTCTGAATTAATACATTAATTAATTAAATGGGTTACACACCTACATGGATAGGTCTCTCTGAAATAATGACGTTTAAATTATGAAACATGTCATGCACATAGGAGTTTTAGCGTTTGTGTTGCTTTGCTCAAATGTAATGGCAAAACAAGATGCTTCTGCTGTCATGAAACAATAGAAACAAATGAATTATGAGGTACAAAATAAAGACAATTTATGATTTTCCACTTATAGATGCAACTAGGGAACATGCTTGGCACGGCTGAAAATGGCACTCCCAAACGTACATATTTAACCCCACTTGGATTTGCAATAAAATCACCAAACAAACTGAGAAACAGACTAAACAGTGGAAAAATCATGAAAGATTAAATCATGAATGTAACACTCTGTATCATTTCTATCTCTTCTCTCCGCCAGTTTTATGTAATTTCACAGATTAATCAAACACATGTATGTGAATTAAAGGGCCAACCCTGTGACCTTGGCTAAAATGTACTGTATGTTACCAATGAAACAAACCAAGTGGACTTTTTTTTTGCAGTTCGTTGCGTTATATTCTCCTCTGTGCTTTTCTCTGAAAATAACATTACATACTTAAGAGTCTATTGACGCACCTACGCGTCAATCTAATAAACATAATAAAAAAATCCCCATCAATAGCCGACTTTTAGAGGTTTGAGACTAACCTGAATATGAACAACAAGGGAAAGAACATCAAGCGATGCTTGGCGACTGAGGGGAACTGTTAATATGGGAGATGCTGTATGTCATTATTTCACCTAAGGTGCAAAACAAATGCTTTGCCTTTACATTCTTGAGTGGACATATGTGTGTATGGATGTGTGTGAACTTATTAGGGGTCCAGGAACCGCAGGTTCCCTAGAGCTCTCGTGTTCTTGAATCAATCTATTAATATATCCAAGTCCAGGGGTCTCCAATCTTTTTTAGCATGAGAGCTACTTTAAAAAAATTTAACATGTCGCAAGCTACTCGGTCTGGAAAAATCCCAGAACACATTTGGATTCGCAATCTACCTGTTGGAGACCCCTGCCCTAGTCACTTCACCAGAGGTCACTTACCATGATTTTATATAGTCAGAATTTGCCCAGTGATGTGTCTTGCGGTCTAACCTAAGAGAGGAGAATTGTGCATTGTTCCCTTACAAAAATATAAAGTTCCAGGTGAAATAGACAATAGAAACTCAGATATATTTGGATAGTTTGACTTCATAACTATCGCTGCTACATTATTTTCAGTTTCAGGTGTACTATCATCAACTGTCAGCAGGGGGCATTATACTAAGCATATTTAAAGCAGGACAGACTAGTGTACTGACCTAAATGATATGCCTTTTATGGACCAGGGGGAGGAGTGAGGAGGATGTGCATTGATTTTGGCAAAGGTAGGAAACAAGGTAGAATTCCAATCATTTCAACTAAATGAAATATAACCCTTGATTATGAAAAATATGGGATAATGACATTATTGCAACTGTCTTACCTTACCATAACCCCCCAAAAAACAAAGGACTACATGACTAGTCAAAACTGTTGTGGGTCAAGAAAAGAAAAAACACCAACACTGTACTCAGACACAATACTCCGCTAATTGAGAAATATTCTAATTTCACTCCAGTTTGGGGTTGTTGTCGAGTTGCTCACACATCATTGACTGCTGTGACATGCTAACCAGTGAGATGTGTCTGTGTAAAATTGGGATAGCAGCAGCAGGACACAACAAGCATGAGTCATAGCCCTCAGCTTATTGCCTGGCACTTGTCAGTGACAAGCCCTCAGCCAACCGTCTATGAAGTCATTTATCTTAATTATGCTTTAATTGCAGCACCAACGAACTGTTAATGTTATTTACAGGCAAGATATTATTAAATTCAGGCCAGGGCTGTCACTGCAGTTACTAACACTTTAGCCATAAGAGTTAGGAAGTCCAAAAACAGAAAGAACTGAACTGGAGAGTTGATATTTGACCTGAGCAAGGGGTGAGGTTTGAGGACCATGACTGAAGTTGTACTAATATGGATGCCATTAAACATTTAGTTATACCAAGAAATTCACAGATAAAAAAAATGTATGCACCAGATCAAGCCTTTTACCAAATAGGGTTAAGACACGTGGCTGGGAATATGACAGCCTAATGGCTGACCACATAGCATATAGTAACACAAGAAGACCTGCTGAATTATTTAAACAATATAGAAAGAAGATAGAGAAACCAGACCCATCAATGTTATAACATTATGCACTCTGTTTATTTGCCTGAGAGTGATGTCACTTCCTTTCAGAGGACCCAGAATGGCACCTGCACTATGTCACAATTTTAAAGTGTTAGTCTTGCATAGAGCAATGGGAAATATTCTCTTGACTACAAAACACACAACGTCAGTATTTTGTACAAAGACATTCGGTTATTGTTGTGAGTATGTACAGTCAGGAGGAGTTCACCATTTTGTGTAAGGGTTGACCTCTTGGAAAGAGATAACAATGTCTTTTTTTTATTCCACCTACGTGTATGCCATCCCAATCCTTCTTGCAGTTATATTCCTTGCCTGGGCTTGATTCTGGAGGCAGTCCAAGGAGCCTTTATGTATATTTGCTCACATAACTGCTTGCAATGAAAAAAATAATAATCTCCAGTTATTCTCAGAGACAAAGACTTCCATTGCTAAGTCAATTACCAAATCTGATTCTCTTCCAGTGGCCTTATATAGAGGAATAGGTTTATCTAGGTCTGTGAAATCATCCCTAAAACAGAAAACAAAGAAAAAGCTCAGTACCTGAGTCCAGTATGACAAACATGTTCAAACTATAAAAAAAACTGGTGGAGGAAAGCCTAATTGTGATTTCCAAGCTGAAATTATGCTTACCGCATAAGAACACAAACCTCACAAGTATTTTGTGTAAAACACAATTACACTGAAAAGTAATCTCACATATTATTGAATTGAAAACATAGTTATAAAAACAAACGTATATCCCATACATTGAACTATTGACCCTCAGGACCATGTCTCTGAGAACATCTTTAGGGGGCACATTTATTCAACTTCAACCATTGGGTTTAAGTGGTGGACAGATTAGGCCTGGGTTTGCGGTGAGTTAACACATCATATCCGCAGGTCTTCTTCTTCTAAGCAGTCTCATTTAGATATTCAAGACATAGAACAAACAACATACTGAGGGCCTGTACAAATGAAACAGTGATGTCGATGTGTTCCTTTATTGAGCCTGCATAATGACCTCCCTCCCTTCTACTGGGGCTAAACACCCCGGGGGATGCTTTAGTATCAGACGTAAGCAGTCAACCACATCCTCTGCAAGAGCTCTCTGGCTGTTTACACTAGACTCGCTAAACTTCTCCTCTGTTTCCCTCTGTTCTGTCGCTCCCAAACAGCATCCAGGAGCTCTTTATGTAAGACCCAACTTTCATTAGCCGGCCGCCGTCTAGCCTGAAATTATTTAAACAAGCAAGGCAACCTGCCTTGACACCCACATCAATCACTCGGTAAGGTGTGTTATTGAGACAGAGAAAACAATGAGGACAGCTGGGAAATAGAACACATAGAAATGCATCAAAACACCATCTCACCTGCTGATAACAAGGCCTTCAAAGAGTGTGTGTGTTGTTGTACATGGATGTGTGTTTGTGTGTGGGGTTGGGGGGGCAAAATCAATTTCACACATGAGTGCGTCGAGGAGACATGAGGCTGAGGCAGACATCTTGATCTGTGCATCAGCCTCTCTGTTTTGAGCCCCACCTGCAGGATATGCAGGAAATGAATGCACTATTAAGTCAACAGTGACTGAGGGGCCAACTATGTATAATAGCCATTAGCAGGAAACCAAGCATCAGGATAATCACCAACCATGCCTCTGCGGGTGACATCACCTCAGCTGATAACGAGAGATGAGAGTTGTCCTCAGGGATAGACAGCAGTATACTTTTACTATAAGAGAGGGTTGTATGGATGCTATGGACATAGCACATGTTTAGGACTGACAAATGTAGAATTCTGTACCTTATCCGTGGAAAGCTGTCCAAAGTTAGAATAGATACCCAAAAGGCTAATACACTATGAAATGATACCTAACGCCCAGAGAGAATTACATAGTCACTATACACTTTCCCACTTCCTCCCCATCTCTCAAGTCCCTAACCAACTGATCTTCTGGGCGTATCTCTGATGGATGCATGGTAGTTGCATTCTACACCAATGTAACACATTCTGATATGGGGAATGACCCTTCCACTGACCTCTGTAATCATGATGCACAATAACAAGTACCCACATATGCAAAAAAAATAATATCCCCAAAATCAGAGGAAATGTTCCCAAAACAAAGGGTTTCACCAGGTTCCTACAATATATTCCTTTGTGAGTTAATAAGAAATAAGAATATTGATTAATGAATACATGAATACACAATGTTTCAGAAACAGACTATGTAAAAGAAAAACACATCATTTCATAGTTGAACATTCAAACAAAGACTTCCTAGAATGTTTTTGGAGGGAATGTACTCAGAATATGGAACTAATAGGGCTTAGAGGAACATTATCCCCTGGAAATGTTGTCTGTAGGGTACTGAGCAAAGTAGGCCAGCATGTATGGTAACCTCATTCTACGCTTGTTAACAAAGCTTGGTCGAGGTTCGCTGTACGGGCTTGGGAGTGCAATTAGATTTGAGAGGACAAAATGGATCTACTTCTGATACCAGAACAAATGACAACATACACAGATATCTACTGGTGTTTATCAGTAACGGAGAAAATACACCCCAAATCTGCTTGTCTATGCATCTGTGTTCTTCTTGACACCTTGTGACTTGTAGTGTGTCCGGCTCACCCTCAGTGATTCATAATCCTTTGTCATTGTAGCAATGCCTGCTAAGACTAGAGGGATCTATTAGCTGTTTTCTCTAAGATCAGGAATTACTGTATTTTGCTTCAGCGAGGGTACTTACTAACATTAAAACAACTAACCTCTGTATAACAAACCGTTACTGTATTGCATATTGGATATGGCCACTCAGGGTATGGCCTAGTCGATTCAGACATATTTGGAATGGTTTTGTTGCCATGCTCATTCTCAGAAGCCCTGTAGAAAATTAAACAAACAGGTGTTCTGAGATTAGTATTCCTGGGTGTAATCATTTGAGGCTCTTGTCCAGCATGTTTGGTTTTCTTGTCATTTCATCTTCCGTTTCTCCAGAGCTCTGATAGGATTCAAGAGAACCCATTGTCGTTATCCCGTCATTATACATTTTGTAGAAAATGATTCCCCAGATCACCACAAGAGGAGCTAGAAACTAGATTTGGCCTCGAAATTTGGCCTCCATGGTGTCTTTGGACAAGTAAACCACCCAGTAGACCATGTTGAATGCTCCAAAGGACACTGGGAACAGGATGCGAGCGTACTTGTCGATTTTACTGGTCCCGCCCATCCCGGCGGTGGTCGGCTGGGAGCATGGTGACTGCTTGGGCTCATTTTTGCCCATCAGCTGAATGTGCTGCAGTCTGGGTCCCAGGAGGTCCTGGAGGGAGGAGTCAGCGGTGGGCTGGCTCTGATTGGCTGGTATTGTCGAGGTGGTGGGTGGAGCCGGGGGCGTGTTCTTGACGGACAGGGTGGAGGAGGCGTTGGGTTGGCTGGCGGGGCCGGGGCTGGAGTGTGGTAGGATGATGGCGCCCCCAGTCGCCCCCGTGGATGAAGACGATTGGCCAGACTGGGGTTGTTTCCTGGTTACCCCTGTAGCTGCTGCGCTGTTGGACTCAGCTTTCTGGCCGTCTTGCTGGGACATGTAGTTCATCCGTTTTCGAAGGTTACCGTTGGTGTCAGGGTTACCGTTGGGGTCAGGGTTATGCTATGGAGGAGGAAAAATGAACAAGAAACCCATATTGCAGTGATGTGAATGAACTGTGCAACAACAAGCACATACCTCGAAGAGGAGACATTAGACTGAAAATAGATTTCACTTAATTATTTGTGGTAAGGTCCAATATGACAATTGTATTGTGCTGGTAAATATGAACTATATAGATCTCTCAGTTCTGGAGGACTATCAGGTTGTCAGGAAACAGTCAGGAACCTCTCATTCTAAACCTGGCCTATGGGCCTGAATATGACTGGCTTACTTTAGTCTGTATGGTAGAATAACCCAGCTCACAGACGTTATTTGGGTAGGCTTTCACTCATTTCACACATGCTTATGTCACAAGTACTGTTCCATGGGGCGGCGTGGCAGTACAGTAAAACATCATAAGAGCGTATCTCCTGAGAGCTAGCATAGCATTCCAGCCCCAGTAGAGGGAGATGCTGCACTCTAACCACAGCACCACAGCCTCACCAGTAATAATTCCCCCACTGGAATGTGCTAACCGACTAACCATATAGCCTCCTGTCTGAGAGATGTGAGGCGCAGAGCTGTGGACACTAGGCTAAGTTTGACAACACTATGGCTGGAAGGTAAAAGGCTTAGACAAATCTATGCCACATCAACACACACCACAGGTCCTAATGCCGAGCGGATTTCCCCACTGATTTCAACACTGGGGCTGGGGCCGCGGCTCTCTAGGAAAAGAGGCTTCTGAAACCTATATACATGTGCCCCGGCTGCGTTGCCGTGGCAACCTGCTAATCCGTTGATGTGCCCTTGTCACTAAACTGCATTCAGGCTCGATTATTCCACACGAGGATTTGAGATCCACAGGGAAACTTTAAGTAGTCTTCGGGCCATACAGGGGGATGTATGGCTGTTTTCTGGTGAGTATCAGCCATCAATCAACAGTTGGACTGTGACGTGAGAAATGTAGCACTGCACGATGTAATGCCCTCAAATGAAGGATTGTGATCTTACTACAGTAGGCCTGTGTTTCTGGTAGATCACACATGTATGGAGTAATGAATTCAAGAAAAATATGTTTGGTCAACCCCCATTACGCGCTTCAGCACGCATTCGAGAGAACAGATTGTAAAATGCTGAACAACAATAACATGTTTACATCACATTGCAACTACAGGTACATTATTTTAACTGTTTAAGATGTTACCCATTCTATAACGAATGTTTTCGAAACACGTTTATTTTCATGCTGAAGAGTTAAAAAAAAATACTATTATAAGAAAGCAAGCACATGTAGGACATTCAGAGCATATTTAGAATTTTTAGGGATAATATTGCTAAGCCTCTGCGGTGGATTACAAATGGCGTGCATTGATCTAAGCAGACAGCTGTGCAGCTGTCCTCGAAACGGGGCAAACAATGTGTCTTCACCATTTACTATTCTTATTTGGCCTTCAGGAAGCGAATCGTCATCATGCTTCTAGCTCATGATATCATGGAGAGGGGGAGGAGAGAGAGTGAGAGAGAGAAAGAGGGGTACACAGAGAAAGAGAGAGGTACAGAGAAAAAGAGGGGGGAGAGAGACTTCAAACTTTATCAATGATCAATGATAAAAGTATCCTTCAGTTACGGTATTGTCTGATATTTTCAATGCATGCAAATAACTTTATTTGAATGGGTGATCACCATGTGATTAATGAAATGTACATTACATTTACGTCATTTAGCAGACGCTCTTATCCAGAGCGACTTACAAATTGGTGCATTCACCTTATGATAGCCAGTGGGACAAGCACTTTACAATGTTTTTTTGTATATTTTTCACCAAAAACATTTTGAGTATATTTTTTATTTTCATTTGTTTTTTATATATATATTTTATTTATAATAATAATAATAATAATAATAATAATAATAATAATTATTATTATTATTATTTATTTTTTAAATGTGGGGGTGGGGTGGGGGGGTAGAAGGATTACTTTTATACTATCCTTAAAGAGGTGGGGTTTCAAGTGTCTCCGGAAGGTGGTCAGTGACTCCGCTGTCCTGGCGTCGTGAGGGAGCTTGTTCCACCATTGGGGTGCCAGAGCAGCGAACAGTTTTGACTGGGCTGAGCGGGAACTGTGCTTCCGCAGAGGTAGGGGGACCAGCAGGCCATAGATGGAAAAACGCAATGCCCTCATTTGGGTGTAGGGACCCAAATAAAATGCCAGTCATTGTAAAAGCCTCTTTAATTCTCATCCCTGTCACAAAAAAATAGTATTCAAAGCAAATCGGAAAGTTTGAAAAAACATGACGTTTCAATAACACTCATATTTTAGACTTGAATTGAATCTCCATTTGATGAGATTAGCAAACAAATGAATGACGGGGAGTGCACAAGTGCACACTTTAGTCTCTGAAGGGTAAAGGGCCCCGTGTAGCTCAGTTGGTAGAGCATGGCGCTTGCAATGCCAGGGTTGTGGGTTCGTCTCCCACGGGGGGCCAGTGTGAAAATTGTATGCACTCACTGTAAGTCGCTCTGGATAAGAACGTCTGCTAAATGACTAAAATGTCAATGTAAAAAATGGAATAAGGATAGGTCTTAAGTCTCACCTGCAGAACTTCCTCCTTCACCTTCACCGGGGTTGTTTGGGGCGCCGGTGGGCATTTTGGCGGCATCCTTTTCAGTCTCTCCATCTCTGCGTTGGTGAAGTAGTTGACGGCAGCGAACTCGATGAGGGCAGAGAAGACAAAGGCGAAACACACAGCGATGAACCAGTCCATGGCCGTGGCGTAGGAGACCTTGGGGAGGGAGTGGCGTGCACTGATGCTCAACGTGGTCATGGTCAGGACTGTGGTGATGCCTGAAAATGAGAAAAAGTTTAACCTTGGCTGTACCGAAAATAATACAAGTCATGTCAACACACTCAAATAATAGAACTAAAACAGTAGGCCTAACCGTCCTATATATCAGAATTACTCAAACTTTTCCTCAGGGACCCCCAGCTGTTCAATGTATTTGATCTATTCCAGGGCTAGCACACCTGATTCAACTGATCAACTAATCATCAAGCACTTAACTAATTGAATCAGGTGTGCTAGTTCAGCGCTACAACTTTTTTGAAAATCAATGAAAATGATTTAGTAAATTCAGCACACAAATCAATGAATGACAGCCTAATGCATTATATGAAAAACAGGAAACGGAATGTTTGTGACACTAGAATGACCTGTAAACCTCCAGTCGATTACCTATTGACCTTTGCTTCCAATGCGTTCCATCTTAATGAGATTGCCCTAGTGACCACGTAGCATACCTACTTTCCCTCGTCTCCAATTCCTTTTTAAACAATAACCAATCCGAACTGCGCCAAGGATTATACCATTACAATAACTGGGGAGTTACAGTAAGCTTGTAGGTCACTTGTCCTTGGGATTATTAGCAAATAGCTATAATGTGATTTAGAGAAAATCACCTTTAAGTTAGAGATATGACACAATCTGTACAGCCAGGCCACCTGCTCTGACGTGACCCGCAGCATAATTATGTGTCTAAACTCAGCCGACCACCGGACGATTCTGTAATGTATGATTCCGAGGACGAGAAATCCAGAGGTAGATATTAGCTTTAATATTAGGATATTAGTTAATATTAGTGTCTTTCATTGGGTTATTTGACGAGATCAGAGGCACAATTGTTCTTGGTACAGATTAATGAGGTGTGACTGATTTAATCAGATGAGCTATAATAATCAAATTAGTGAGTAAAGGCTGTTTCTGTTGAAATACAGGCATCTTCATTCCTCATCTTGTGACACATTGTTTAGATTAGAACTCATTGCTTTGGAGTTGCTTGGATTAGGACAGAATGGGTAACATGACCAGTGCATGTTCAAGAGGCAGAGCCAGTTTCATTAGCCTGGTCCCAGATCTGATTGTGCTGTCTTGCCAACCCCTATGGCCTTTGTTACGCCAGACATTGATTGGCCAAACAGATCTGAGACCAGGCTTTTATTTGACGTCAATGTCAATTTCCAACATCACCAGACAATAACATGTTGAGCCTCCAGGGGAGCTTCTTAATCATCCCTCAAGTCAATGTCTTTATTTTCCTAGTAACCATAGTCCTACAATCATTATATGTGCCAGGCTTTGAGTCACAGAGGCAGAAAATGGAACATTGCATCGTAGAAAGAGGAGAGAAGAGAAGAAAAAAGCAGTCAGCCCGTGCGTGCACCCACCCACACACACCTACACCTACAAGCTGTAACAGCCCCACAGCCCGGGGGCTTGGCCAATGCGACAATATGTATATTCCCACGACACCCTCCTGTCACAAATTGGACAGTTTCATTAGCTCGCCGCTGAGACGGGAGGTGGGGGGGGGGACTGAGGGGACTCACTGGGGCGTTGTGTGAATCAGTGTGGCTGTGGAATAACACACATTGGCCTCTACAGCTGCTGGGATATGACTCAGCTATATGTGTGTCCCTGAAAGAAAGTCAGCGGGCTAAACGAATAGGCCCACAGATGCAGTCACCAACATCATGTGGGGTAGCATGTAACGAAAGCCAAAAGTGGGTGCTCAGAGGAATGTATCTTTCCATCAACACATGCAAGGGCAAAAAGTAATTACCTACTCATGACATTAAACCTACTGTATTTATCAACTACTAAACCCACTGGATCAGCCAAAACAGCACTTTTCCATAACAAAATATCCTCCAATTATTTTACAGTGGTGCTCATGAAAGTTACACAACCTCATAGACACCCATATAACCAACACCCCAGCAATCACCATATAACCAACACCAAAGCAATCACCCATATAACCAACACCCCAGCAATCACCCATATAACCAACACCCCAGCAATCAATAGCAAAGGAATAGAAGACGCTAGTAGGAGGACAGCAGTACGCCTCAGAAACCACGGACCTTACATTACTCAGCCACATACACTAGATTTATTTTATCCTAATAGGACCCTATCCTACACAGCTAATCCTCTACAACCAGGGATGGAATTGAAGGATTTTGGGCACTGGCCAGCCAAGCTAGTAGACGGCAATTTTTACTAGACCGTGTCCAAAATATGTGCTATGGGATATTTCAAAAGAGGAAAATGTCACTAGCCGGCGGGCTAGTTTGGCACATTTTCTACTAGTCCCGTCTGAAAAGTACTAGCCACAGGCTAGCTAAAATTCCATCTCTGTTTACAACTCGCTCAAAAAAATGCCAAGAGAGATGAATTAAGTGCTAAAGTTCAGTTCAGTTCAGTAAACTAAATGGGCATGAAAAAGAATAAGACTGAAGACTATAATACAAGAAATGGTTACTTAATTATGCAATACAGAAATGCTGATTTACATGGAGTACTTGTAAAAGTCTAATTATGAAAGGAAGCGAAAGGTGCTGTGGAATTGATAGGAGACCAAGCAAACAGACAGAGGATATTTTGCTGAACATCTGGTAAAGTAAAGTACACTAATTCCATGAAAGTTGCACAAGGTTCCCAGCTCTGACTCCACCCACAGTGGGGCTCTAACACTTCTGTTTGTAAACAAATGGGCGTATTGGCAAATGCTTCTGCCACTTTGATGGATAACAATCAGTGGTGACCCGTCATTCAGGGCAGGCAGAGCCCCACCTGTTTTGCTAGCTAATGGGATGCCTGTTTTGCGTGTTATTTTGGCATGAACAACTGTCACATATCAGTTTGCAAACAATGTAAAAAATAATAATTTTAATAAATAATGGAGGTAATAAAGCTGCAAACTTGGTCTATTTTTTGCTTTCTTGAGCAAGGCAGCTCCAAAATGCAGGCGTTTCAGCCTAGCTCAGTGCTTTCTGTGGTGGTGGTGGGGCTGCCAGCTGAAAATACGGAGCGTAAGGGTTGGTAATGTTCTCTAGTTTGCGCCGTGATTGGCTCTGTGTTCTGTCACTCATGGGTACACTACGCCACCGCCAAATCTAAGGGTAGAGCTCGAAAATTCAAGCCCCTTGGGTGCTGCCATAGAGTTACATTATAAGTGCCCATCCAAGGCGGCTCAAGGTCAATGGCCACAGATAAAATGACGTCAAATCACATTATATCTACAGCAGCTTTGATTGGACTGATCATGTCAACATCATACTTTCAAAATCTTAGCTAGCAAGCTCGCAGTCATCATCATGAATCAAATCGACAATCTACTGGCAAATCCTTTTTAATCGTTGTTATGCGAAGATAAATAATGAAGAGAAATTATAGATAAAATGTATCGGTGCTCATCGGCCAATGGATATAAACATTACACAACAAGTTGGAAATCGCAAATTCAACTATGAGTGGTTTGGAAGCTTTGCAAAGCAATCACTAGCCTGCTATTCAGTGGAGTGTGTGTGTGGTCCCAAGTCTGGGTTTAAGGGTCTCTTTTCCAAGCTTAAAAGGATAAACATTCAACATTGGCCATGGTGTCAATCCAGTATGATTTCTGCCGTGCTCAAAACAACTGGAAACTCAGAACTGGGAAATCCGATTTCAGTGAGTTCAAGACAACGGGGAACTCTGAAAAAAACGAGCTCCGACTCGGAAAATACGTTTTGAACAGTCATCCAACTCAGAATTGCAAGTCGGGAACTCGGGCCTCTTTCTAGAGCTCCGACCTGAAGATCATTGACTTCATCACGATTCAACCTTGTTTTCTTCCCGAGTTCCCAGTTGTCTTGAAAGCACCATAAATCCAGAGAAGACAGACTTTGATGACAAAGTTTGATGACTAAATTTGCCCACGAAGGACCGCTGTGCCACCTTCCTCTTCAAGTGAGCACAACACAACAAGGTGAGTCCAAATATGTATTGTATGCTGCTGCATAAATGATGTAATATGCCAGGGAGATATGTATACTGTAGCTAAGAAAGTAATACTAAGTGTATGTTGTGTAGTAAGCTGTTAGTAGCCCATGTGCCTCACCCTAATAATTTGGTCCTGTTTCCCCTCCTAATTTCACCTACTGTTCTGACTTGGTGGTGCACATGTAGCCTATAGCCTGTTTTAGAGAAATATAATCATTGAATACTGTAAGAGCTTTCATTATCTGCTTATATGCCCCCTTTCTTTATTATATGGTTCTGACTTGGTGTACAGGGAGAATACTGTAAGAATGGCCCATGTTCTGAATTCTGTCACTGTACATTTCAAAAGTGCTGAACAAATAGTTATATTAACTACGTCCGTCCTAGCTCACTCATTAATGTCTTAATCGAAATTACAGATTGCCTCTTATCCGCTCGTCGTCCCCTTATGCCATAGTTTGTACATCTCAATTGTCAGTAGAAACAACATTTGTTTAAGCAAGTCAGCCATATCAGCTATGTTTTTTTTAAAGGCAGTAAATGAGGATGAATGAACTGTTTCGCTGCTAGACAAGGCTCCACTGATAGCCAGGTGTAGCAGTGGTAAGGTGTTGGGACTCTGCTGTTGGGGCAGCTTTATGTAGGCCCTAACAGTGTGTGGGCACTTTTGTCACTGTTATAGTGGAATTGATGTATTGTTTAGTGTTGTGTTGTGTAGTGGGTTTGCTGGCATGCATCTAAAAAATTGTTTTTTTTGTTTGCCGCACCAAGATTTACAGTGGGGAAAAAAAGTATTTAGTCAGCCACCAATTGTGCAAGTTCTCCCACTTAAAAAGATGAGAGAGGCCTGTAATTTTCATCATAGGTACACGTCAACTATGACAGACAAAATGAGAATTTTTTTTCCAGAAAATCACATTGTAGGATTTTAAATGAATTTATTGGCATATGATGGTGGAAAATAAGTATTTGGTCAATAACAAAAGTTTCTCAATACTTTGTTATATACCCTTTGTTGGCAATGACACAGGTCAAACGTTTTCTGTAAGTCTTCACAAGGTTTTCACACACTGTTGCTGGTATTTTGGCCCATTCCTCCATGCAGATCTCCTCTAGAGCAGTGATGTTTTGGGGCTGTCGCTGGGCAACACAGACTTTCAACTCCCTCCAAAGATTTTCTATGGGGTTGAGATCTGGAGACTGGCTAGGCCACTCCAGGACCTTGAAATGCTTCTTACGAAGCCACTCCTTCGTTGCCCGGGCGGTGTGTTTGGGATCATTGTCATGCTGAAAGACCCAGCCACGTTTCATCTTCAATGCCCTTGCTGATGGAAGGAGGGTTTCACTCAAAATCTCACGATACATGGCCCCATTCATTCTTTCCTTTACACGGATCAGTCGTCCTGGTCCCTTTGCAGAAAAACAGCCCCAAAGCATGATGTTTCCAACCCCATGCTTCACAGTAGGTATGGTGTTCTTTGGATGCAACTCAGCATTCTTTGTCCTCCAAACATGACGAGTTGAGTTTTTACCAAAAAGTTATATTTTGGTTTCATCTGACCATATGACATTCTCCCAATCCTCTTCTGGATCATCCAAATGCACTTCAGACGGGCCTGGACATGTACTGGCTTAAGCAGGGGGACACGTCTCGCACTGCAGGATTTGAGTCCCTGGCGGCGTAGTGTGTTACTGATGGTTGGCTTTGTTACTTTGGTCCCAGCTCTCAGCAGGTCATTCACTAGGTCCCCCCGTGTGGTTCTGGGATTTTTGCTCACCGTTCTTGTGATCATTTTGACCCCACGGGGTGAGATCTTGCGTGGAGCCCCAGATCGAGGGAGATTATCAGTGGTTTTGTATGTCTTCCATTTCCTAATAATTGCTTTCACAGTTGATTTCTTCAAACCAAGCTGCTTACCTATTGCAGATTCAGTCTTCCCAGCCTGGTGCAGGTCTACAATTTTGTTTTTGGTGTCCTTTGACAGCTCTTTGGTCTTGGCCATTGTGAAGTTTGGAGTGTGACTGTTTGAGGTTGTGGACAGGTGTCTTTTATACTGATAACAAGTTCAAACAGGTGCCATTAATACAGGTAACGAGTGGAGGACAGAGGAGCCTCTTAAAGAAGAAGTTACAGGTCTGTGAGAGCCAGAAATCTTGCTTGTTTGTAGGTGACCAAATACTTATTTTCCACCATAATTTGCAAATAAATTCATAAAAAATCCTACAATGGGATTTTCTGGATTTTTTTTCCTCAATTTGTCTGTCATAGTTGACGTGTACCTATGATGAAAATTACAGGCCTCTCTCATCTTTTTAAGTGGGAGAACTTGCACAATTGGTGGCTGACTAAATACTTTTTTTCCCCACTGTACATGATAAAATCGCCACTGATAACAATAATAGATAACACATTTAATTAATCGTAGACCTTAATGGTTGTCTAAGAGGCTAAAGACAAAGTTGATTGCTCCAGCTGCACAGTCACTAAAATGGAGACTGAGAGACAAACAGAAGAGGCACTTCACTCTCCACATTTGCATCTTCTCTGCCTCTCAACAGAAGTATTCTACAGAATGGCGGGATTTGTGAGTAATACGTACCAAAGACTGTTCGAGCCGGGACCGATTCCTTATTTATCCAGAAGGACACTTGGGAGAGGATTACTGTCATGATGCAGGGGATATACGTCTGAATCATGAAGTAGCCCATTTTCCGCTTCAAGTGGAAGTGCACTGTCATCACCACATATTCACCTGGCGGATAGCCATAGATATCACAGTTGATTAATTCATGACTGACATGAGACAATGAGCAAGAGGACAGGACATTATGGACTTCTGGTAGCATGGAGTTTTTATTGTGTCTTCTCTGTTCTCTGAGGTAAATGGCATCAAACAGTTATTTGGACAAAGCTACTGTAGAGAAAACATTCCAAACTGAAGTAAGAACTGAAGAAGAAATGTAAATGATTATTAACAAAGAATGGCATCACCATCAGAGTTGGGGATGTCTACTATATCTAACCAGCCGTTGCTTTTCAACAACCCATCATACCTGTGATTGATTTGACCTCCTCACTGCTGACAGTGTGGCCAATGAGATCGTACTGCACTAGGCTGGAGGATTCTTGGGGAACCTCCACTGAATTCTGTGGTCCTTTGGTCCAGGTATAGATCATCTCTGTTTTAGGGTATGCATCTGAGGGTGGAGAAGGAAAATATATGGATTAAACCCTCAAGTGGGGGTTGAGGCACATTCTAAATTGTAGCTCAAAAATAAATATTGTACAATGGAGGTGAGAGAGAGAGAGAGAGAGAGAGACTTAGGATAGAGAGAATGTCACATTTAAGTTCATGAGAGAATGACTACTGTAAGCCAGTAATATCCTCTTCATAACTCTAAGCTTTGTGAACATGAGAAACGTTTCTATCTCCCCCATTTAGTCAGGTGATTACGACACATTTGAAAGAGACATATTGATGTGATGGTGTGCAGTCCAGTCACACATGATTTCCACACTTGATCTGCACTTCAAATGGTGCACTCTCTGGATTTTCAGATACCTTTTCCTCATAATTTGATTGAAAATGAGTAGTACGATAGCATCGTATTGGATGGCGTGGGTGTCTACTGTGTGCTCAAATGAGTCGGCTTTTAAACAAACTACCCGGTCTCACGAGCTCTCTGGTACATGTCAACGTTTTTGCATATTCAACGTTGCAAAGATGTTGCAAAAACATTTCAATGTGAGATGAGAGTTCCTATAAGACAGGGCTGAAAGAAAAACGACAACCTAGACTTGGGTTTATGTCAGGGTCTGTCTCCAGCTACACATGCCCCCTTACGTTGTTCCCATTTGCAGTTTCCCACAGGGGACTCGAAGTCGGCAGGACACCAACTGCGCCGGGAAAATGGGCCGGCTGGGGCATGTTGTGGAGCAGAACGCTGCGCGGAACTCCGACACACACCAGCTCTGGAGAGAACCGGAATAGGTCTGAGCTAACCAGGGGCAGGGAGAGATTTTCTGACCTTTCCCCATCGGGTCCAACATCTACTTCCCTGACTCGGGCCAGGATGGGAGGATGAGATGGGTGGAAGGTACTATCTTAAACTAAGAGTAATGTGACAGAATGATAACTGAGGAATCTATTTTGTCCTCTACCTCTACAATGTCACAATTGCTGATAATAGATTGAGGGAGGGTTGGGAAATGCAGGGAAACCCATCCTTCATTCCACTTCTTTTGTTTTTCCCTCAGCAGATGTTATCTTTAAATCACTACTGTTTTCTGACAAGACAGAACGCTCATTGGAGAGATCCTTTCATCGGAGATAAGTCACTTTTGCTGACCACTCATTATGAACAATACTGCTGATTTTGGGTTTCTTTGTTCTGTTTTTGGTACTAAAGGAATGTAATGTATTATTAGCATTTTAGTCAGAAAAAGCAATTACTTCTCACTCTGGGAATATGTATGGCATCCTCAGATATGACAAAACTGGAGGAATACCACAAGCTACGAGTTTGACACTTCATATGGTAATAGTATTACAATATAATGGTATATATTTTCAAATCAAACTAGTCAACTTTATTTATGTGACGAACTGGGACAGATTTAGTGCATCGAAGTACAAATATGTTTTTTAAAAACATTGCATACTAAATGAATTAAGACAAAGAACAAATGAGTTTACTGTGAAAGCATGTTAGCACGTAAACAGTGTCAGGTTGAATATCTACTAAGAAACAGTACAATTGGATTTGCTTTGGGGTGTATGTCAATACATACACATCGTTCCGAAGTATGCATGTCATCCTATTTAATACAGTCTCATGACAAGGACGAAGAACCACTTTATCAAGTCACTCCTGATACATTATTAGAATAGACTTACAGTGTCATATCATACTTACAGCTTCCAAACTTGAGAGGGCATGCATGTCCATCCATGGGGAAGTCAACCAGCTTCATAGGACACTCTGCACTGATAGTCAACCTATGGGGACACATACACCCAAACATATTAAAACCAATGGGAGTTGGAGAGAGTTGGGACCCTCCAAACAGAACACAAAAATGTATACAGTGGAGCCCTACTTTTAGGATGGATACTGTAGGTAGGCTGAATAGCACTTAGCATGGTAACACTGGGATGCTGGGTAATGTAGGCATCAGGGTGTAAAGCATTTTGGTAAATGTAGTACCTCATGGTGTAAAGAATGGTGCCGTTCTTCATGATGCGGAACAGCCTGTTGGGGGCGGTCATGTTGTGGGCCACAGACTTCTTGCCATTCCTGAAGAAGGTGTCTGGAGTCCACACATTGGAGACCATCATGTTGTTGAGGCGGAGGATCTCCATAGGCCCCTCGTACCTCAGCCTCCTGTCCATCCATGTCTGTCTGAAGAACACGTCCATGGTGTACTCCTGAGGAAGCAAAAGACAAAAATGGGCAAATGTCAGAAATAAACAGTTATGGTTGGGACTTCATTCTTATATAAAACGTTAAGTGCATGGTGAACATCAGTCAAACTTATTTTATGCTACTCATCTGTTTCAAGTTCTTGATTCGGTACATACCATCTCAACATCAGAGACAGGCCCGAAACTTGTCACATAAATGTCTGTTTTCACCTCTGTCACTGGACCTATTGAGAGAACAATTCAATCAGCTTCACAATCCCTAGAATATCCTAGGCATATCCCATTACAGCCCCAAGAGACCTTAGACTAGTTCTGGTTTGTTAGGCCACCCTTTAAGCATCAACCCTCATTTTAACCGTCATTTTCACCTGTAGGCCTGGAATAATATGTTAAACATGAAACCTCAGCAACAGCCTAACATGGGCCAAAAGTTGGGTTGATAGTGCTGTGGGGATGTGTGCCAAAACGACTAACCCAAATAGCCACCAATGCCCTGTATGCAATAGCCTATAGCTTATGCCTACCAAATAACCTGCACCAGCTTCTAAGCATGTATATAATGGAATGCAAAATAGCTAAAGAGGTTTAAAACATAAATCTATTGGAGGAAGCCGATCAGTAGCTAATCTATACTATGCACACTTGAAGGGTGAGTTCTGAAGTTTACGTGCCGTGAGGTGGAATGTTTTTTAGGGTTGAGTTGAAGAGCGTAGCCTAAGGTATTTTCAAGCACACCGACAGGCATGTCAAATGTCATTGCTGTAGGCCTAATGAACGAAAACGATGTTACTTCTCGTTAAATGCATAGTCTTTAAACGTGTGTCTGACACTTTAAGCTCGTGGAGGATTTGACAGACGCGAAAAGAACATCTGCACTCTTTCTACTTAAATTGTGCACTAAGCGCCTTTTCCCACAGCGATTACATAACTAAACACGCTTAAATATTTAAAGGTAGCATACCGTTATCAGTCGCACACAAGAGTCAAAGCAGTGAATATAAGAAAGTGTTAATTCAATTCATGACAACCAGCTTTTGAAACACGGAATGTCGTTTCACATCTGTGGGAGGTAGTGGTCGTAGCTCAGTGGAGCAACACGTTTCACTTGAAACAGTATTAAAAAGCTCTTATTGAAAAATACAATGCAATTTTGATCTCAACCTCATACCCTATCAAACTATTCAATAGCATTGGCACAATAGTGATAATCATTTTTTGCCCATCTCTTTGAGCCACTGTAGAATTAAAAACTAATTGGACAGCCGAAAACTGTTACTGCTTCAGGTAGGTACCTACCCCCAAATCCAGGTCGCAGTCTGTTGTCATACCCGTCCAGGAGTCGGTCTAAAATGCGTGTGAAATTCTCGGGAAATATTCTCTCATCCTTTTTTATCATTCCAGAGATTCTCTTTACACTGAAAAATGACACAAATAATCAAAATAGTTTTATATCGTGAAAGACAGCAGCCTCCCGGATACCCAGGCTAAGGATGACAAAATTGGGAGTCACAACCATATGACACAGTTAGAGCACTTTCGGATTTCAGCACCTAGAATCTTCAGGACCATGGACAGCGGCACCAGCGCAGCTCGCGCCAATCTAACAGGAGAAAAGCCAATCTAACAGGAGAAAATCACCCCCCCCAGTTCATGTATTTTAGAAACTCACCAAGCAGTCAGGCAGAAAAGGTAGAAGAGAGTCGAAATGTAACTGGGGTACTTCGCAGTCACCATCTCCTTCTTGGCAGAAACCATCTTTGCATGCCATACTTTAAGCCTCTTCACATCTCCCTTCACCAAATGTCTTGTCCCAAGGAAAGATTAGAGCCAGAGAGACAGAGAGAGCAGAACGGCGCAAAAGCAACTCCAGCAGCATCTCCCGCTATCTCTCTCTTGCCAGGGAAAAAAGCCCGTGCCAGCGGAGCATCTGAACGCGCGCACCTTTCTGGCTGTCGCTCGATGACTTAACCAAATACCTTCTTCTCTCAGTTGTTGGCATCCACCCCACGTCCAGTATGTATCCTCTCCCTCAGTCTCACACCATCGTTTGACTTGAGAGATGAATAGAATAGACGTGCAAAGTACACTGTTCTGCGATGAAACGTGAGATTGTATGGCAAAATTGGGTTGTGCTTCTGCCCCTCAATAAATCCGGTGGTGACACCAACAGCTTTGGATTGAGGATATGACTGCTTGTACTTAGTTACTACCCCCCCAGAGCCATAAGCTGAGAAGAAAATATTATATGACTGTTTTTTAGGGGGAGAAATATGTCAAATATTCAGTTTTTGATTGTAAGTGTGCAGAATCAACATTTTCTGCATCAGTCCATCACTTCACCTTATCTAAGGCAATTGATGAGACTTAAGGAGTCATATTGCTTGTTGTGGAACTCTGTATAAGACAGCATTCTAGATTCAAATGGGTCAGTCTTGTCGCAATATGCAATCACACACGCATACACACACACACAGTATCGTGTAGCTCAATTGGTAGAGCATGTCGTTTGCAACGCCAGGGTTGTGGGTTCGATTCCCACGAGGGGCCAGTATGAAAATGTATGCACTCACTAACTGTAAATCGCTCTGGATTAGAGCGTCTGCTAAATGACTGAAATGTAGAGAAACTGGGACAAGCCACATGCTGCTTCACAGATTTCTCTGGACCTGAGATAGGAACTTCAGAGAGACAGTGTATGTGTGTCCTAAATCTTTACAGGTAAGGAGAGCTTAGAGGAAAAGTGTGTGTTTGTGTGTGCCCCGGTCCGTGCATGTGCCCCGCTGAGCCTATGCCCCTGAAGGTGGGGTGCGGGTAAAATCCCAATCTCATGGGACAGACAAGATGTCTGGTTTCCACAACACTGGTTAGTTATCTCACTTGGCTTTTTACGTGCAGCTGCTCTGCAACCAGACAGAACATAACTGTCTTGGCTCTTACACAGTACTGGCTTTAACAGAGGAGAAGCTAATTAGGACTCTGTTTGTTGGGAGGCTGAACAATGTGCTGGCAACACAGGAGGTTGTTTTGGAGCTGGAAATGTGCACACAGTGAACAGTCAGAGTGAACCTGGATGCGTCCCAAATGGTACCCTATTCCCTACATAGTCCACTTATTTTAGTCGGGCCCATAGGGTTCTAGTCAAAAGTAGTGCACTTTATAGGGAAAACTAGTGCACTACATAAAGAATAGGATGCCATTTAGGATGCAGCCCTGGAATCATGTGGTAACAGCAGTTCCCTATATTCTACCAACAACCCTGCTGTCTACCATGGTCCACCCACAACACACTGAAGCATAGCTGTTTTCTTTGTGTGGGATGAGTAATGCGCATGCTCTTTATGATGGGGGCTTTGTTCCAACTATAACACCTTATACAGTGCCTTGCAAAAGTATTCATCCCCCTTGGCGTTTTTCCTATTTTGTTGCATTACAACCTGTAATTTAAATGTATTTTTGTTTGGATTTCATGTAATGGACATACACAAAATAGTCCAAATTGGTGAAGTGAAATTTAAAAAATAACTTGTCTCCAAAAATTCAAAAAAATAAATAATGGAAAAGTGGTGGCGCATATGTAATAATAATAATAATAATATGCCATTTAGCAGACGCTTTTATCCAAAGCGACTTACAGTCATGTGTGCATACATTTTTACGTATGGGTGGTCCCTCTGCTATGAAGCCCCTAAATAAGATCTGGTGCAACCAATTACCTTCAGAAGTCACATAATTAGTTAAATAAAGTCCACCTGTGTGCAATCTAAGTGTCACATGATCTGTCACATGTTCTCAGTATATATACACCTGTTCTGAAAGGCCCCAGAGTCTGCAACACCACTAAGCAAGGGGCACCACCAAGCAAGCGGCACCATGAAGACCAAGGAGCTCTCCAAACAGGTCAGGGACAAAGTTGTGGAGAAGTACAGATCAAGGTTGGGTTATAAAAAAATATCATAAGCTTTGAACATCCCACGGAGCACCATTAAATTAATTATTAAAAAATTGAAAGAATATGGCACCAAAACAAACCTGCCAAGAGAGGGCCGCCCACCAAAACTCATGGACCAGGCAGGAGGGCATTAATCAGAGAGGCAACAAAGAGACCAAAGATAACCCTGAAGGAGCTGCAAAGCTCCACAGTGGAGATTGAAGTATCTAATAATAATAATAATATGCCATTTAGCAGACGCTTTTATCCAAAGCGACTTACAGTCATGCGTGCATACATTTTTGTGTATGGGTGGTCCCGGGGATCGAACCCACTACCTTGGCGTTACAAGCGCCGTGCTCTACCAGCTGAGCTACAGAGGACCACTGGCCATAGGACTACTTTAAGTCGTGCACTCCACAGACCTGGGCTTTACGGAAGAGTGGCCAGAAAAAAGCCATTGCTTAAAGAAAAAAATAAGCAAACACGTTTGGTGTTCGCCAAAAGGCATGTAGGAGACTCCCCAAACGTATGGAAGAATGTACTCTGGTCAGATGAGACTAAAATTGAGCTTTTTGGCCATCAAGGAAAATGTCTGCCGCAAACCCAACACCTCTCATCACCCCGAGAACACCATCCCCACAGTGAAGCATGGTGGTGGCAGCATCATGCTGTGGATGTTTTTCCATCGGCAGGGACTGGGAAACTGGTCAGAATTGAAGGAATGATGGATGGCGCTAAATACTGGGAAATTCTCCAGAGATTTGAGACTGGGACAGAGGTTCACCTTCCAACAGGACAATGACCCTAAGCATACTGCTAAAGCAACACTGTGGTATGACTTAAAGATTGCTGTACACCAGCGGAACCCATCCAACTTGAAGGAGCTGGAACAGTTTTGCCTTGAGGAATGGGCAAAAATCCCAGTGGCTAGATGTGCCAAGCTTATAGAGACATACCCCAAGAGACTTGCAGCTGTAATTGCTGCGAAAGGTGGCTCTACAAAGTATTGACTTTTGGGGGGGGTGAATAGTTATGCACGCTTAAGTTCTGTTTTTTTGTCTTATTTGTTGTTTGTTTCACAAGAAAAAATATTTTGCATCTTCAAAGTGGTAGGCATGTTGTGTAAATCAAATGATACAAACCCCCAAAAAATCCATTTTAATTCCAGGTTGTAAGGCAACAAAATAGGAAAAATGCCAAGAGGGGGTGAATACTTTCGCAAGCCACTGTATATGTTATTAAATTATAATGTGTACATTTCACATGAGGACTCTGGGTATGTACAGAAAATAATTGGACATATATGTAATAGTACTCATAAATGTATGCAATGGAATGTCATAAAGTGTTTTATTAAAAAGGCATGTAAAGCCTATTATGCTATCTTGACCTTTCATAGTCTAACCTGACCTCTGTCTTAGAGATAACATAATGTATTGTAGCCTTAAAATAAGGGACATTGTTTTAGTCTTAAGATAATAACGTGCTGCTTTACAATTAGGACAGGATGGTGATGAGAGAAATCAACATATTTTAGTGTGTGTGTGTGTGTGTGTGTGTGTGTTTGTCTGTCAGTGTCTGTGTGTGTGTGTGTTTGGTAGATCACGTCCCAGGACTCCTTGAAACAGGTTCTCTTGCTCTGTAAGCTATATACCCTGCAGCAAAATAACTGCTATGATAACCTAGTTTCTCACCTGTGCGTGTGCCCGTGTGTGCAAATACATGTTTGTGTGTGAGCATGTGTACAGCACATGCAGCCATGTGTGTGTGTGTGTGTGTGTGTGTGTGGCTATGCGCCTGGGTTTGTGTGTACATCCATGCTGAAATATGCTTGTTTAAAACCTAAATGCCAGGAAGAGAAAATAAGATATTTCCTTTGGTACACACTGTAACCAACACAAAGTTGTGTGCATACTCCAGACATTTTACTGACATGCTGACAGTCAGTATCCCCTCAAATATAGATTTACAGTAAATTATGGTATTTTAACAGAAAACGAAGCCATACAAATGCCATTGTAGCTGTATATTAAGCATGTCATTGCATTGAGTACACAGAATGTAATGGGCAGGTAGAGAGAGAAAGCTGCCCCTTTGTACTGGGGCTGTGATTGATGAGGCTACACGGCGGTGTTGGCACATGAACCCAATGAGTCAGAACCGTGAGTCAAGCTGTCTAGTAATCACACCCCAGCCAAACACTGACATCTTAGCTAAACAGAGGCACATCAAGCACAGGGAAAGAGAGAACATGAAAATATGATATGTTGCAGCATTAAACCCTCTACTGCATCAATGCCTATGTTATTGACTGGGTGAACAATGATTGATCGGCATCTTCCTCACCATCATCATCATCAGTTAAAGCTTTCCTATTTATATTTCTTGCTATTTTAGGCTTTTTATGCATTTCATAATGTGACGACATATTTAACAAAGTGACAAAGATAAATCCCCAAACCTAGCACAAGCCCATGAGCTTTGAAAACAGCTGGCTGATATCTCACTAGAGCCACATTATATAATGTTATTACATTTGGGAATGTATCCATACTCTCTGAATTGCAGGGCATCTTGTAGACTAGTGCATTTCAATTAATTTATAAACTTTTGATTGGATTTACAATGGCTGCAAATTACAGTCTGGCATGATCATTTGGCTAACCTTATTTTAAATGATAGTTTCCGATTGGATCTGATGACAGGCAAAACATGGCTCCAGATGGTGCAACACATCATGGTGCTTCAGGAACCAAAATGATGACACAGTTATTGTAACACGCACAGTTTGGTGTGATGTGTCAATGTTCTATCTGATGCAAGGTTATGGTGATGTCACTTGGTTTCCGTCCCATTTGTGGTGGCTCAGCAAAATGGCCCAGCACAAGTGTTGTGCATAAATCTGCTGCTGCTGGTGGGGGGCGTGGGCTGCCGTGGCGACGGATGAGGAAGTGATGCAGGATGCAAACTGTGACTATGTTTCCATGATATCCTCAAGAGGGGGCAAGGAGATGAGATCACAGAGAGGGAAAAAAGAGCAGCTTTCTGTGCAAACAAAGCAGACTGATAAAAAGACAGTACATTATCAAAGGATGAGGATATGAATCCAAAATAGTTGTTTACTTTACCCATAACCTACAATTCAAAGTGACTTTGAACAAAGCACAGATCAAGATATCAAAATAACAAATTGTGCCCTGGGAAGGTCACACCTCCAAGCCAACTGATAAAGGAAAGATCCTGTCCATCATGGGCACCAAACGCCTGGTCTTACAAAGAGGGGAGAAAGAGATGATCGTTAAAGACCAAAGTATTTCCTGAATTGAGCCCAAAATGAAATAGTTAGTGGTGTGCATAGTAGTTGCTAAGGGTAAAGGAGAGCAGAGCAATATTCCCATAGACACCCACACAGGACAAGTATACTGCCAATGTCCAAGTTATAACATAAGACATTTTGCAAACCCATGCGACCCAAATACTTTAGCCTTTGTAAGAGGCTTTTATGAATCTGGGGTGGTTTCTTATTCCAAATAAAGGAACCACTTCATTAAAAGGGATTTGGGAATAAAGATGGGGATTGTCTAAACCAGATATTGAAATGTAGGTGAATATGAATTCATCCTGCTAGGAAACTACTAGAAATTGTATACTAGAAATGCATGTGTTTAGAGTTATTGTCACACATAAGTATTTACATATGTCGTAGAAAAATGTGACTAGGACGCACTTGAACTCAATTCTTCGCAGCAGGATTGAGGCCATTGGTCTACAGTCGGCTGAAACTCTCTCCAGTTTCTCCTCTGAAGGGGCAAAGGTTACCAGGCCATTGAGAGAGCAGAGTAATCTGGTGTAGATTTGATCACTAAAGGTGATCATCCTTCTCATGACAGAGCCAGGAGCATTGCAGAGGCCATGAGGTAGTCTGCCAAACTCGTACAGACTGTTGGAGTTGTACAAGCAGTGCATTTCTTGTCAACTTCATGGGGAAAGGTGTTGGAGGATGCACCTTGGAAGCCCAAGGGACCAATATATGGTGGAAAAGCAGTACTAGTCTCTTTATCATGAATTGTTAGAAATGAACAGTAACTGCCAGGGTAATTGTGAATTGCTGGGGAAAGGAGAAAGCTCAAATCTAATCAGACGCCGACTGTTTTGCTTTTATCTTTCACATCCTCTTTCATTCTAAAATAGAACTATTACATTTTCAGAACAGGATGACGAGGATAAAGCAATCAAGTTGACCATTCAAGTGTCACCAGTGGGGCATCATACATCATAAATGCATCCATAGATGACATCATTTAGTGCCTCACATTCAAACCCCTCTATATTTAAGCCATAAGGCCTGAGGGGGTGTGGTATATGGCCAATATAACACGGCTATGGACTGTTCATATGCACGCCGCAACACGGAGTGCCTGGACACAGCCTTTGCCGTGGTATATTGGCAATATACCACAAACCCCCGAGGTGCCTTATTTCTATTATAAACTGGAGTGTTGTGCCAGGAAAATAACCTCTCACTCAACGTCACAAAACAATGGAGATGATTGTGCACTTCAGGAAACAGCAGAGGCTGCACCCCCCTATCCACATTGACGGGACTGCAGTGGAGAAGGTGGAAAGCTTCAAGTTCCTTGGCGTACACATCACTGACAAACTGAAATGGTCCACCCATGCAGACAGTGTGGTGAAGAAGGCGCAACAGAGCCTCTTCAACCTCAGGAGGCTGAAGAAATTTGGCACCTAAAACCCTCAAACTTTTACAGATGCACAATTGAGAGCATCCTGTCGGGCTGTATCAATGTCTGGTATGGCAACTGCACCGCCCGCAACCGCAGGGCTCTCCAGAGGGTGGTGCGGTCTGCCGAATGCATTACCGGGGGAAAACTACCCGCCCTCCAGGACACATACAGCACCCGATGTCACAGGAAGGCCAAAAAGATCATCAAGGTCATCAACCACCCGAGCCACTGCCTGTTCACCTCGCTATCATCCAGAACGCGAGGTCAGTACAGATGCATCAAAGCTGGGACCGAGAGAATGAAAAACAGCTTCTATCTCAAGGCCATCAGACTGTTAAATAGCCATCACTAGCACATTAGAGGCTGCTGCTGCCTATTGGAATCACTGGCCACTTTAAGAAATTGAACACTAGTCACTTTAATAATGTTTACATATCTTGCATTACTCATCTCATATATACAGTGGGTAGAACAAGTATTTGATACACTGCCGATTTTTCAGGTTTTCCTACTTACAAAGCATGTAGAGGTCTGTAATTTTTTATCATAGGTACACTTCAACTGTGAGAGACGGAATCTAAAACAACAATCCAGAAAATCACATTGTATGATTTTTAAGTAATTAATTTGCATTTTATTGCATGACATAAGTATTTGATCACCTACCAACCAGTAAGAATTCTGGCTCTCACAGACCTGTTCGTTTTTCTTTAAGAAGCCCTCCTGTTCTCCACTCATTATCTGTATTAACTGCACCTGTTTGAACTCATTACCTCTATAAAAGACACCTGTCCACACACTCAATCAAACAGACTCCAACCTCTCCACAATGGCCAAGACCAGAGAGCTGTGTAAGGACATCAGGGATAAAATTGTAGACCTGCACAAGGCTGGGATGGGCTACAGGACAATAGGCAAGCAGCTTGGTGAGAAGGCAACAGCTGTTGGCGCAATTATTAGAAAATGGAAGAAGTTCAAGATGACGGTCAATCACCCTAGGTCTGGGGCTCCATGCAAGATCTCACCTCGTGGGGCATCAATGATCATGAGGAAGGTGAGGGATCAGCCCAGAACTACACGGCAGGACCTGGTCAATGACCTGAAGAGAGCTGGGACCACAGTCTCAAAGAAAACCATTAGTAACACACTACGCCGTCATGGATTAAAATCCTGCAGCGCACGCAAGGTCCCCCTGCTCAAGCCAGCGCACGTCCAGGCCCGTCTGAAGTTTGCCAATGACAATCTGGATGATCCAGAGGAGGAATGGGACAAGGTCATGTGGTCTGATGAGACAAAAATAGAGCTTGTTGGTCTAAACTCCACTCGCCGTGTTTGGAGGAAGAAGAAGGATGAGTACAACCCCAAGAACACCATCCCAACCGTGAAGCATGGAGGTGTAAACATCATTCTTTGGGATGCTTTTCTGCAAAGGGGACAGGACGACTGCACCGTATTGAGGGGAGGATGGATGGGGCCATGTATCGCGAGATCTTGGCCAACAACCTCCTTCCCTCAGTAAGAGCATTGAAGATGGGTCGTGGCTGGGTCTTCCAGCATGACAACGACCCGAAACACACAGCCAGGGCAACTAAGGAGTGGCTCCGTAAGAAGCATATCAAGGTCCTGGAGTGGCCTAGCCAGTCTCCAGACCTGAACCTAATAGAATATCTTTGGAGGGAGCTGAAAGTCCGTATTGCCCAGCGACAGCCCCGTCTCTCACAGTTGAAGTGTACCTATGATAAAAATTACAGACCTCTACATGCTTTGTAAGTAGAAAAACCTGCAAAATCAGCAGTGTATCAAATACTTGTTCTCCCCACTGTATATACTGTATTTCATAATATTCTACTGTATCTTAGTCCATGCCGCTCTGTCATTGCTTGTCCATATATGTATATATTCTTAAATGCCATTCCTTACTTAGATTTGTGTGTATTGGGTATATGTTGTGAAATTGTTAGATATTACTTGTTAGATATTACTGCACTGTCGGAGCTAGAAGCACAAGCATTTCGCTACACCCGCAATAACATCTGCTAAACATGTGTATGTGACAAATAAAACTTGATTTGATTACCAACATAATTAGAGCAGTAAAAATAAATGTTTTGTCATACCCGTGGTACAGTGGGGGGAAAAAAGTATTTAGTCAGCCACCAATTGTGCAAGTTCTCCCACTTAAAAAGATGAGAGGCCTGTAATTTTCATCATTAGGTACACGTCAACTATGACAGACAAATTGAGAATTTTTTTTCCAGAAAATCACATTGTAGGATTTTTTATGAATTTATTTGCAAATTATGGTGGAAAATAAGTATTTGGTCACCTACAAACAAGCAAGATTTCTGGCTCTCACAGACCTGTAACTTCTTCTTTAAGAGGCTCTTCTGTCCTACACTCATTACCTGTATTAATGGCACCGGTTTGAACTTGTTATCAGTATAAAAGACACCTGTCCACAACCTCAAACAGTCACACTCCAAACTCCACCATGGCCAAGACCAAAGAGCTGTCAAAGGATACCAGAAACAAAATTGTAGACCTGCACCAGGCTGGGAAGACTGAATCTGCAATAGGTAAGCAGCTTGGTTTGAAGAAATCAACTGTGGGAGCAATTATTAGGAAATGGAAGACATACAAGACCACTGATAATCTCCCTCGATCTGGGGCTCCACGCAAGATCTCACCCCGTGGGGTCAAAATGATCACAAGAACGGTGAGCAAAAATCCCAGAACCACACGGGGGGACCTAGTGAATGACCTGCAGAGAGCTGGGACCAAAGTAACAAAGCCTACCATCAGTAACACACTACGCCGCCAGGGACTCAAATCCTGCAGTGCCAGACGTATCCCCCTGCTTAAGCCAGTACATGTCCAGGCCCGTCTGAAGTTTGCTAGAGTGCATTTGGATCATCCAGAAGAGGATTGGGAGAATGTCATATGGTCAGATGAAACCAAAATATAACTTTTGGTAAAAACTCAACTCGTCGTGTTTGGAGGACAAAGAATGCTGAGTTGCATCCAAAGAACACCATACCTACTGTGAAGCATGGGGGTGGAAACATCATGCTTTGGGGCTGTTTTTCTGCAAAGGGACCAGGACGACTGATCCGTGTAAAGGAAATAATGAATGGGGCCATGTATCGTGAGATTTTGAGTGAAAACCTCCTTCCATCAGCAAGGGCATTGAAGATGAAACGTGGCTGGGTCTTTCAGCATGACAATGATCCCAAACACACCGCCCGGGCAACGAAGGAGTGGCTTCGTAAGAAGCATTTCAAGGTCCTGGAGTGGCTTAGCCAGTCTCCAGATCTCAACCCCATAGACAATCTTTGGAGGGAGATGAAAGTCCGTGTTGCCCAGCGACAGCCCATAAACATCACTGCTCTAGAGGAGATCTGCATGGATGAATGGGCCAAAATACCAGCAACTGTGTGTGAAAACCTTGTGAAGACTTACAGAAAACATTTGACCTGTGTCATTGCCAACAAAGGGTATATAACAAAGTATTGAGAAACTTTTGTTATTGACCAAATACTTATTTTCCACCATAATTTTCAAATAAATTCATTAAAAATTTGATTTTCTGGAGAAAAAAAATCTCATTTTGTCTGTCTAGTTAACGTGTACCTATGATGAAAATTACAGGCTTCTCTCATCTTTTTAAGTGGGAGAACTTGCACAATTGGTGGCTGACTAAATACTTTTTTTCCCCACTGTATACAGCTGTCAGCCAATCAGCATTCAAGGCTTGAACCACCCAGTTTATATCAGACTATATTCACTGGAGGAGAGAACCAGGGCTTGCTTTATTTGACTGCATCTGAATGGAGAAAGAGAGAGGAAGACAAGACTGCATTGCAACAATAGTCAGTTTCCAGTCTTACTGTTTCCAGTCATACAGCAATCGATTGGAGAGGGGGAGCTTCATAAAGCGCACAGTTGATGCGCCAGAGGAGTAATGTATTCATGGAAAGCGGAGAGAGAGAGAGAATGAGAGAACACTACACTTGCACACACATGCTCTGGGGCAAACGTTTTCCCACCAACGTTATTTTAACGCCTCTCCTTACATCTTACAGAACGCCTAATTTCCGCCCTTGTTTAAGAATTAAAAACCTGCTGCCTACAAGTGCCAGTGTAGACTGTGTTAGCTTGTATGTACAGCAAACAAAGCATGCATCAACGAGGCTCATCAATGTCCATTAGACCAGGTAATGAGAGAGAGGACAAGGGAGAAAGAGAGGTCACCAGCTGTTTAAATGCCAGCAAACATTCTACTGTAATAACAAGCTCGATTCTGCAAGGTTTTTAATGCATTTCATTGAATGTTTGGTACATGTCTTCTATATAACTTTGGATATCATACCATGTGACTTTACGTTATGTTCTAATTCTGGAAGTTTGTTTTAGCGTCTTCCTTAATGCCTCTACATTACTGTTGTTTGTGAATTAGTGTGCACTGCATTCCAGAACCTTGGAGGACTCCATCTCATTAGTATCTGTACCTACATTCCAGAACCTTGGAGGACTCCATCTCATTAGTATCTGTACCTACATTCCAGAACCTTGGAGGACTCCATCTCATTAGTATCTGTACCCTGAAGCTGCTTCAAACACATCCAACACAGTTGGGGACTTGACTACACACACACGCCACTCACACACAGACACACAGCAAAAGGCTAATGAACTCAATCACTTCCTCCTGAAAAGGTGTTTATTTATGATACACACTTCCTGTTGTGGTACACTCACCTCATTTGTTGAGGTGATCGTGATCTCACAAGTCTGAGGATTGAAACTGGCCTGAACTATCAGAATACTCAAGCCAGCCACGGCTTTGATTCAACAAGGCCCTTATTCGGACAGATTACTGGCCTGATTGCTTGGAAGATCCGGCTCATTTTGCTTCTCTTTTGAGGTAAGCAGCACTGTATAAATAGACTAGTTCACTGGAAATAGCCCTCGGTTCTCAGAAGAGGCTCTCAGGAGATGGCTGGACCCATGGCCAGATTCCCAACTGCTACCCTCAACATAGAGTTATAGAGCTTACTGTAACAGTAAGACATTCAGAAGTGGGACCCCTTTTACTTCATAAAGCTGTGCTATTTTGATTACATATTTGAAGTGGGTGTTGATATCTTTCAGGAATTGAGACACCCTCTTTTGAATCATGCGTAGCGTATATAGGGCATCTGGAATGAAGGTTAATTTATTCTAGCCTGGTTTGATGTCTTGAAGCTGGTGACAGAAATAGCCACATTATGCATTGTTGTCCATTTGTGAATGAGTGTCTTTCGCCAACTGCAAACCAAAAGGTCAGCTACATGTACGTCCGGGTGATGCGTGACATTTACTCTTGTCCACTTTAGGTTCTATGCCACTCTTCCAGCTAACAGGCACTCCTCTATAACTTCCTCTCTTGAATATTGTTGCTGTGAATATGTTGAGCATTAATTGAAGGGAAATGTGAACGGACATGTTTAATATTCTCCCTCAAACATTCCACCGGCCGCACAATCGGTAGGTGCTAATGAATGTTTATTTTCCCACTTTCATCACAGACACAATTTGCAGTCTTACTTTCGCCTCCTAACACCCAGAGAACTTGTGAAGAGTCAAATCGAGCATCTTTTGTCCGCTGTCATTCTAGTCTTCGCTCACTCACACAGTGGTTCAGGGCACACATTACTTAATGAGGAATGATTGGACGATATGTCATTTATTTGCATGTGACGTGTGAACGTTTTCCACATGACTGCTGCCCCTGCAGGGGATGTGTACGCAGAGACTAGGGCTGTTGACACTCATTTGATACTGCTGAACTGGGGCCCAGGCATGAGGAGAAGCACAGTGTCTGTCAGTGGTGTCCTTCATCCGCTGTGACAGGTCAGTGGTATGCAAGAAGTGTGCCCCTTAAATATTTTTTTACTTAATTGAAAAAAAGTCTAGCTAAGTAGTCTAAAGCCATCAGGTGTAATTCATATTGTTTGCCTATGATAGTGGGCTGAAGCTGCAGGAACCTGGGTCAAGCGTAATGTAAAACATCCTTCCTGTGGACTGACCGTCCAGCAGCTCACAGCAGGACTGGATAAGCAATGACTTGTGATAATTGCCAGCCGGATGGATGAAAGCAGAACCAATCTTTCTGGAAAGCAAGGGCCCACTGACTGGGCACTGGCATCAGTTCTACATCTACTTTTGACCACTATTTGATTTAAGTGCTCATCCAAAGTGAATTTGCAAAACTTTTAGACATTTCATGTTTGTTAAAGTTTTGCAGGAAAAATGATGACTATTCTCTAAATGCATGTGCATTGATGACTTACAAATTCAATACGTTTTTCACATGGATACAACATTGTCTCATGGAAAATGACCAACTTGTGCCCAGTGGGAGAAGTGTTAACAGTGGAGGGGGTTAAAGCTGAGTAGTCCAGTTCACTTCATGACATTAGCATGTAATGCGCTACTGCAATAATTGACCTAAGACTCCTCAGTACCAACCACTTCAATCCTCCACCCCCAAAACAGTCTTCTTGAGTAGAGTACATTACCAGTATCTACAATAACTCCATTACATAAATAAGGCATCCTGATGCTGTACTTACTTAATGGTGACTCATAGCTAACATTAGCACAATGGCTTTATGTGTGGGAGAAGAAAAATCAAGGAATCCCAACGGACTAAAATGGCTGCGGAGTAGATCCAAGCTAAATCTCCCTCATTTCCATCCCCTGGATAGCACAACCCTTCAAGAGAGACAGATTTGCATGCAATTGTCCTCTGATGAAATCCCAATCTATTTTTACCACAGTGATGAAACAATCTTTGTGAAGAGTCCTCTTTTAAATAGAGCTGGAGGACTTTTCAGCTCCACTCCAATACATCCAGAACGACCGACGGTACAGTCCAGCGGCAAAAGCTACACTGCGAACCCCGTCCCTCTGCTTCAAAGCAGTGGGTCCTATAAAGTGACGATAGAGTAAGTGTTTGGGCCAAGCATATACTGTAGATTTCCCATTGATGGGCTGATCTTTGATGATTGCCCAGCTATCACCACTATCATAAAGAATGAGAAATGATTAATTATAAACTGGGTGGTTCGAGCCCTGAATGTTGATTGGCTGATAGCCGTGGTATAGCAGACCGTATACCACGGGTATGACAAAACAGTTATTTGTACTCTTCTATTTACGTTGGTAACCAGTTTATAATAGCAATAAGGCATCTCAGGGGTTTGTGATATATGGCCAATATACCACGGCTAAGGGCTGTGTCCAGGTACTCCTCGTTGCGTCGTGCATAAGAACAGCCCATAGCCGTGGTATATTGGTCATACACCACCCCCCCGGGCCTTATTGCTGAATTATATTCCAAAAGTAACCTTTGTGACACCATCAATGTAAAGGAATTGCATTAACAGGCAGAGACCATTAAAATCATGCACTGAGCTTTTCATCATTGTGAAAAATTATAATTGAGTTTGTGTCCTCGGATATCGTTTTTTGAGTCCAAGGTGAAAAAGTACATTATCCTTACGTAGTTTCTTTATTTAGTTTTCTATGCTTCACATTACATTATTTTAGAAATTGTATTAGGTATAGTACATAGAGGTGGGACAAAGTCATTGTTATGCAAGTCACAAGTAAGTCTCAAGTCTTTGCCCTCGAGTCCCGAGTCAAGTCGAGTCAAAGATGAGGCAAGTCCCAAGTCGAGTCAAAAGTCAAAGCCATCAAGTCTCAAGTCGAGTCCAAAGTCCTACATTTTAGTTTCGAGTCATTTCAAGTCCTCTTAGCAAGCCTTTGCAAGTCATTACAAGTCCTCGTAGCAAGTCTTCTCGAGTCATAAGGCGCAAGTCCAAGTCAAGTCACGAGTCATTGATGTTAAAGTCCAAGTCGAGTTGCAAGTCTTTACACATTTTGTCGAGTCGAGTCTGAAGTCATCAAATTCATGACTCGAGTCTGACTCGAGTCCAAGTCACATGACTCGAGTCCACACCTCTGGTACATACTATGTAGAAGCCATTGTCCAGACACAAGAACACAGCACAATCCAACAATGACATACTGTATATAGTAGCCACATACTCCAATACTTAAAACTTGGCTTTCATATACCTTAAATCAATAAGAAACGACAATATACATTTTACATACTATACTGCTGAAACATTGGGGTGAATGTAGGGAATTATGTGCTTTATGGCAAGCCTGGGATTCTCTCACTCCTAGCAAATGTAATAATTATTGTCTGTTAATTTGCATTAGCCATGGTTCTGAATAGGCTATATTTAGCCTTTCCTAAAAGAAACCTAAATTTACTCTAATTCCTTCTGCAAAGCAGATTGCATAGAAATATACAATATACAGTGTATATAGTGGGAGATACCTTTCAATTACTGTCCCTGAATACTAGTTTAGCCATATATGATCCAAATGTATAATACAAGTTGGCATAGTCTAGAAAATGTACTGCTTCTGTCTGAGGGCAAATATGTCTACATTCCCCACTGTCACTTGAAAGATGCAGAATTGTCCACAGACAGACACACTTAACCACGGTTCAGCCAATGTGAATTTGCCACACATGCCTCTTAAAACCGATGTCTGCGCCCCCACGGAAACGAAATTAGCATCAAAATCGTCTGTTTACAGTAGAGATACCTGTTTTTTTGCATGGGCTGCATCTCACCACCACATCGGCCAATGGCGGCCTTCTGCATCTGCGGTGGAAGGTGACCGAGCTACAGCGTGTTTGTCAGACCATGAGACATCCCAAAAATCGGTCTTCTCACAAAAACGTCTGTAGCGTCCGAACGGTTTGGCCTACAACGGTTAGGCCTACTCTATGGAAAGATGAGACTCTCACGAACACGATGGTGTTTTCCATCACAGGACTCACAAACACGATGCAGAAATTTGACGAACTGACTTGTTGGAAAGGTGGCATCCTATGACGGTGCCACATTGAAAGTCACTGAGCTCTTCAGTACGGGCCATTCTACTGCCAATGTTTGTCTATGGAAATTGCATGGCTGTGTGTTCAATTATATACATCTGTCAGCAACGGGTGTGGCTGATATAGCCAAATCGACTAATTTGAAGGGGTGTCCACATACTTTTGGCCATGTAGTGTACTTTAGTGGCAAAAATAATGGGTTAAACATGGGTACAAATATATATAAATAATTTCCTGATCTTTCCTGATCTTTCTCATATCTCTCAGATATAGGACAGACACTTTAAAACAAACTTCCTTTTGATCAATTTTTTTATTATCTGTTTTTCCATGTATGAATCTGTTATTTAATGCATTTCTATGGGCTAATAGCAGCAAATACACAGCCACCTACTACTGAAAACACATCGGTTTGAATGATATTCTCAATGGCTCAGTTACATTTGTACTTTGGTTCCCTCTGTTCACTAAAAAACAGCAGACTTTGTGAGGAATAGTCATTAAAGTGACAGATTGAGGGGGGGGGGGTGTACAAGAGGGTAAAAGTCTGTTCATTCACCTGACTGCATTTACTTGTATCAATATATTGATGTATTAAATTAATAGTCAGGAGGTGACAGTGAGCTTACCATTCAGAAAGACCTGTGAATGTAAAATAATGTTCTCCCTCTTTGTGATTTCTGTGAAGAAAAACAAATCAATTATCTTCTAATCCTATGTCAATCCACCATTAGCAATGGAATGCTGATAAGGATTCTAGCAGAACTAATTGAATATCACATTCAAAGCGTAGAGATTTGCCATTTTTATATTAAGCGCAGAATCATTGGGGAATTGTTTGGAGGTTATGGGGATACTGTGAAATGATTGATATGAGTGAGTATGTGTGTTAATGCTCTCACTGGGACAGCGGGACCAAATCTACTAGAAGCAATGGGGCCAATTATAGAAGCAGTGTGTGGAAATGATGATTCCAGTAAAGTGTTGAGAGGTCTGCACACCAACACTAAAGCAGCTGGTATGTGCCCCACTACCCCTGTTACCTGATTTGGCAAGCTGTTCCATAACTGTGGAGCTCTGATTGAGAATGTTCGGCCCCCAGCTTCAATTTTACACACCTTGGTTATCATTAACATATCTTGGGAGTGTAGTATCTTGCCTGGATTGTATGGAACAACCATGTCTGTCATAGAGTGCCTTGAAAGTTAAAGGGATAAACTTGCTGTTAGCTCAATACTTTACAGGTAGCAAATGTAATGACGATAGACCTGGAGTGAGACGCTATCAACAGAGTAGATAAAGCATCTTGGTTAACATTATGTCAGAAGTGGAATGGTTCCATCCCACTTCTGACACCAACGCAGCTGACGATACAGTAGCGTTATCCATGTTTTCAAGGTGCAAGCCAAAATCATTATTTGATGTACTGAATCAACAGCTTATGGGTCCGTTTTCAGTCGTTTCCTCTTTTTTCTAAACATTGCAACTTATTTTAGAACACAAGTTTCAACTCGCTTCAACCTTTCCCTCCTTATGCACCTAGCCTTCCATTTTCCTGCGGTGAGAATGAACACTCCCCCATATTTGATACACAGTGTGGTCCAGAATAATTGGCATCCTTGATGAAGATGAGCAAAAAGACTGCATTGAATAAATAATACAAATACTGATCTATATTGTATGCAAAAAAAATGGGGAAATGATATTCTGTTATACTAATACAATTGCTTAGAGAACAATATTTTGTTTAACAAGTACTATATTAGTTTTTCTTCTAAAAAGAGGTCAAAGTTATTGGCACCCCTGTTTTCAATACCTCACCTTGTGAGGATAATTGCAGTGAGCCTTTTTCTAAAATGTTTTATGAGAATGGAGAACACATTGGGAGGTATTTTAGACCATTCCTCCATTCATCATTTTTTTCAGATCCTTGATATCCTTCGTCTGCGCTTATGGACTGGGTTATCATTGGGGAATTGTTTGGAGGTTATGGGGATACTGTGAAATGATTGATATGAGTGAGTATGTGTGTTAATGCTCTCACTGGGACAGCGGGACCAAATCTACTAGAAGCAATGGGGCCAATTATAGAAGCAGTGTGTGGAAATGATGATTCCAGTAAAGTGTTGAGAGGTCTGCACACCAACACTAAAGCAGCTGGTATGTGCCCCACTACCCCTGTTACCTGATTTGGCAAGCTGTTCCATAACTGTGGAGCTCTGATTGAGAATGTTCGGCCCCCAGCTTCAATTTTACACACCTTGGTTATCATTAACATATCTTGGGAGTGTAGTATCTTGCCTGGATTGTATGGAACAACCATGTCTGTCATAGAGTGCCTTGAAAGTTAAAGGGATAAACTTGCTGTTAGCTCAATACTTTACAGGTAGCAAATGTAATGACGATAGACCTGGAGTGAGACGCTATCAACAGAGTAGATAAAGCATCTTGGTTAACATTATGTCAGAAGTGGAATGGTTCCATCCCACTTCTGACACCAACGCAGCGACGATACAGTAGCGTTATCCATGTTTTCAAGGTGCAAGCCAAAATCATTATTTGATGTACTGAATCAACAGCTTATGGGTCCGTTTTCAGTCGTTTCCCTCTTTTTCTAAACATTGCAACTTATTTTAGAACACAAGTTTCAACTCGCTTCAACCTTTCCCTCCTTATGCACCTAGCCTTCCATTTTCCTGCGGTGAGAATGAACACTCCCCCATATTTGATACACAGTGTGGTCCAGAATAATTGGCATCCTTGATGAAGATGAGCAAAAAAGACTGCATTGAATAAATAATACAAATACTGATCTATATTGTATGCAAAAAAAATGGGGAAATGATATTCTGTTATACTAATACAATTGCTTAGAGAACAATATTTTGTTTAACAAGTACTATATTAGTTTTTCTTCTAAAAAGAGGTCAAAGTTATTGGCACCCCTGTTTTCAATACCTCACCTTGTGAGGATAATTGCAGTGAGCCTTTTTCTAAAATGTTTTATGAGAATGGAGAACACATTGGGAGGTATTTTAGACCATTCCTCCATTCATCATTTTTTTCAGATCCTTGATATCCTTCGTCTGCGCTTATGGACTGCCCTCTTCAATTCAAACCAGAGGTTTTTAATGGGGTTCAAGTCCTGAGACTGAGAAGGCCATTGCAAAATGTTGATTTTGTGGTCAACCATTTGTTTTTGGATTTTGATGTGTGCTTGAGGTTATTGTCTCGCTGGAAGATCCACTTGCGGCCAAGTTTCAGCCTCCTGGCAGACGCATCCAGGTTTTTGACAAAAATGTCCTGGTACTTGGTAAAGTTCATGTTGACCTTATAACAAGGGCTCCAGGACCATTGGAAGCAAAATAGACCCATAACATCAAAGATCCACCTCCATATTTGACAGTAGGTATGGGGTTATTTTCTGACTCCAAACCCACCGCTGGTGTGCGTGGTCAAAGAGCTGTATTTTCATGTATTTGTTACTTATCTTTTTCAAGGGTGTCAATAATTTTGGACCTGACTGTATGTGCGTTACACGAATGCTCTTTGACCCATGGATATTGGGATTGCTCACAAGAGAGTGTGTGTGGGCTGCCTTGACGATTTAAGATGTGCAGGGTCATATGTGGATTGGTGGGAGGAGATACATGGTTCTGAGCATTTTCAGCTTTACACAAAATGCAAGAGCGAGTGGGTGATTCAAATCAACTTAGACCAAATCACTTTTTGTTATCATGGCATTGTACACATGCAAATTGGATCTATAAAATACCAATCAATACAAATGCTTCTTGTGTCTTCCCAAAAGCCCTCTTCCACCTTTTAAGGATGGACCACTACATTATTGGACTACTGTATCTTATTGTTTTATATGTAGAAAGATACTGACTTAACAGAATTGTGCAGAGCATACCCGTATCTACGCCATCTGGTGGATCACTATGGATCTGTGGCTGGGAGGCATTGCTGACCTGGGTTGAAGTACCAAGTTGCTGGGGCCCAGATTTCAGCATCTGGATGTAATGATGACAGAGCTAACGTTGAGAAGGTATCCATTTACAAAACGTTGATGCAATAATAACATTTGATGATACCCGGCCGGCTCTACTTACTTCTTATGACCATCAGTCCAAAGTTTACACTTGGGTTATACACAGCAGAAGGGAACATGAAATTAGATCACATGGTTTGGATTAGTGACACCACCTTACCCTCCACAAACAGAGAGAGAGTGAGAGCGGATGTCCTAGTATCAGGAAACTCGTTTGCACCAAGCACACTTCCAGAAAGTAGGGTATAAAACCATTGGGAAACCAGGGTCTTCCCACTTCCATGTCCTCTGAATTGAAATGGGCTTTTCTTGTGTAGGCCAATGAACCTATTACTGAAGGGCACAAAGCATTAGAGAGAATCTCTGATCAGGGATTGGCTAAAACAGATGTTGGGTCAATGAAGCTATTCTGTACATACAGTGAGGGAAAAAAGTATTTGATCCCCTGCTGATTTTGTACGTTTGCCCACTGACAAAGACATGATCAGCCTATAATTTTAATGGTAGGTTTATTTGAACAGTGAGAGACAGAATAACAACAACAAAAATCCAGAAAAACGCATGTCAAAATTGTTATAAATTGATTTGCATTTTAATGAGGGAAATAAGTATTTGACCCCTCTGCAAAACATGACTTAGTACTTGGTGGCAAAACCCTTGTTGGCAATCACAGAGGTCAGACGTTTCTTGTAGTTGGCCACCAGGTTTGCACACATCTCAGGAGGGATTTTGTCCCACTCCTCTTTGCAGATATTCTCCAAGTCATTAAGGTTTCGAGCCTTAATGATGTTTGGCAACTCAAACCTTCAGCTCCCTCCACATATTTTCTATGGGATTAATGTCTGGAGACTGGCTAGGCCACTCCAGGACCTTAATGTGCTTATTCTTGAGCCACTCCTTTGTTGCCTTGGCCGTGTGTTTTGGGTCATTGTCATGCTGGAATACCCATCCACGACCCATTTTCAATGCCCTGGCTGAGGGAAGGAGGTTCTCACCCAAGATTTGACGGTACATGGCCCCGTCCATCGTTCCTTTGATGCGGTGAAGTTGTCCTGTCCACTTAGCAGAAAACCCCCCCAAAGCATAATGTTTCCACCTCCATGTTTGACGGTGGGGATGGTGTTCTTGGGGTCATTGGCAGCATTCCTCCTCCTCCAAACACGGCAAGTTGAGTTGATGCCAAAGAGCTCGATTTTGGTCTCACCTGACCACAACACTTTCACCCAGTTCTCCTCTGAATCATTCAGATGTTCATTGGCAAACTTCAGACGGCCCTGTATATGTGCTTTCTTGAGCAGGGGGGACCTTGCGGGCGCTGCAGGATTTCAGTCCTTCACGGCGTAGTGTGTTACCAATTGTTTTCTTGGTGACTATGGTCCCAGCTGCCTTGAGATCATTGACAAGATCCTCCCGTGTAGTTCTGGGCTGATTCCTCACCATTCTCATGATCATTGCAACTCCACGAGGTGAGATCTTGCATGGAGCCCCAGGCCGAGGGAGATTGACAGTTATTTTGTGTTTCTTCCATTTGCGAATAATCGCACCAACTGTTGTCACCTTCTCACCAAGCTGCTTGGCGATGGTCTTGTAGCCCATTCCAGCCTTGTGTAGGTCTACAATCCTATCCCTGACATCCTTGGAGAGCTCTTTGGTCTTGGCCATGGTGGAGAGTTTGGAATCTGATTGATTGATTGCTTCTGTGGACAGGTGTCTTTTATACAGGTAACAAGCTGAGATTAGGAGCACTCCCTTTAAGAGTGTGCTCCTAATCTTAGCTTGTTACCTGTATAAAAGACACCTGGGAGCCAGAAATCTTTCTGATTGAGAGGGGGTCAAATACTTATTTCCCTCATTAAAATGCAAATCAATTTATAACATTTTCGACATGCGTTTTTCTGGATTTTTTTGTTGTTATTCTGTCTCTCACTGTTCAAATAAACCTACCATTAAAATTATAGACTGATCATTTCTTTGTCAGTGGGCAAACGTACAAAATCAGCAGGGGATCAAATACTTTTTTCCCTCACTGTAGCTATTACAGAAAGTGTTGAAAATGAAGATGAAGCAATTTACACTCATCACTCCCCATTGAGCTACAGAGGAGTCTGCCCTGCATAGGAAACTTTGCTAAATGACCTATATACAGAAGGAGTGGTGTCTGTGTTTGTCACCTTAGTGTACTGGGGCTTACAGGCAGTGCTAAAACTGAACACGGTTCCACAGGGGGCCACACACACTGTCCCCCCACCAGACGGCAAAGGCTTCATTTGGGTCTGCCACTAGAAAACCCACCAGCACCAGCCCAGTGTAGGTCAGACATTAACCATGGCAACCAGGTTCTACTTACACTTCCTGTACCGCTGTTTCAGATGTACTGAATAGTGGGAGATGTAGCCCCAGATTGAAGTTATTTAAGATTTGGGCTGGCATTCAAACAAGTTATATAAACACCCAGGTGTAGTCTATAAAAGGTCAGCACTGTCTTGAATTAGTGCTATTTTGGACGTCTTTCATGGCTATGTTTTTATTTTCGAACACTTCCTTCCAATAGTTCCATTTCATTAAAACATTTTATCTGTCATAATACTCTATTTGTGTGTGTGTAAAACAACAGGAGACTGGAGAAAACATGACCTCTTATCTTTACCGTTGAATCTTTGATGATGTAGCCATACAAAAATGTCTTTCCAAAAATATAAATGAAATTATAAGTATATAGCAACTTTTATGTTTTTGGAACACTTCACATGTGATCACATTTTCACGTGCAGTTTCATGTTATCACATTAACTTCACATAAGATCGCGTGATCACATGAAAACGTGTTTTTGGAACACTTGACGTGTTCACATGTGAAATTCATGTGTTTTTTTCCGTAAGGGTCCATTGAGATGGGCGTGATGAATGAATGAATGAATGAATGAATGAACACTTTACATATCATCCATGAATGAATGGAGAATGCATCGGTCTTTTCCCTCACTCAAGGAAGATGACTTTTCTAAATCCATTGTAAGGTAGTAAAATTCTGGTAACTTTCCTAAAATTCCTGGTTGGAGGATTACGGATTTCCTGCTTATTCCCTCACGGGAATCTTGCAGCTGGAATTTTTGAAAAAAGTGTGAATTTGGGGAAATTTACCAGAATGTTTCAACCCTAATCCATTGTGAAAGCACATTATTCACATTGATAATCAGCACAGTACTTGCACTGTGCCTTTCTGTACTATAAACACAACATGTAAAGTGTTGGTCCCATGTTTCATGAGCTGGGGAAAAAAATCCCAGAAATGTTCCATACGCACAAAAAGCTTATTTCTCTTACATTTGTTTACATCCCTGTTTGTGAGCATTTCTCCTTTGCCAAGATAATCCATCCAGGTGTGACATATCAAGAAGCTGATTAAACAGCATGATCATTCCACAGGTGCACCTTGTGCTGGGGACAATAAAAGGCCACTCTAAAATGTGGGCTAACACAATGCCACAGATGTCTCAAGTTTTGAGGGAGATTGCAATTGGCATGCTATCTGCAGGAATGTCCACTAGAGCTGTTGCCAGAGAATTGCATGTTCATGTCTCTACCATAAGCTGCCTCCAACGTCGTTTTAGAGAATTTTGCAGAACATTCAACCGGCCTCTCAACCGCAGACCACGTGTATCCACGCCAGCCCAGGACCTCCACATCCGGCTTCTTCACCTGCGGGATCGTCTGAGGGGGTGTGGAGGCAGGGGTGCTGAGGAGTATTTCTGTCTGTAATAAAGCCCTTTTGTGGGGAAAAACGAATTATAATTGACTGGGCCTGGCTCCCCAGTGGGTGGGCCTGGCTGCCAAATGGGTGGGCCTATGCCCTCCAAGGCCCACCCATGGCTGCACCACTGCCCAGTCATGTGAAATCCACATATTAGGACCTAATGAATTGATTTCAATTGACCGATTTCCTTATATGAACTGTAACTCAGTAAAATATTTTAAATTGTTGCATGTTACGTTTATATTTTTGTTCAGTATATTTTAAAGGTTACTCTACAATGTCACTCCTCTGGGCTGCAGACAGAGTAATTTCTTCTGACACTATGAAGCCCTGCAGGCTCCAGCACGCATATGGTCGAGGTGACTCCAACGTCAATGTGAGGAAATGGGAAATTAGCAAAGTACTCTAGAGACATGTTAAAGGGGAGCATTTATTAGATGTCAATTACTGCTACTATTTGTGGTGTAAAGTCACTTCCCGTAGTGTGTGTGTGTGTGTGTGTGTGTGTGTGTGTGTGTGTGTGTGTGTGTGTTTAAGTTAACTCCTTAACTATTACTGACAAGATGGCATACAAACAGCAGATATCCTTTTAACCTCAACTTCACTATTTTCCATTTTAGTAACCCTAAGATGATGAAGGTAATTTGAGATGTGCTGTATAATCACCATAGCCATTTATCATAATATGTGCACTTTATTTGACTTATTTTAATGGAGAACCACTCATTGGCAGTATCTCCTCTACAGTGTACAGTGTATAAAATTGGGACAGCGGTGATATTTGTTTTGTTAACTCAGTAGCATCATGGAAAATCTGTCTTGGCTCTGCTTTCAGTTTTCCATGATGATGCCAGACGCCATTGTGAGAGGAACGAGGGATGCTGCGGAGGTAAGTCAGTGGATGGGGTGATGTCCATGGGATTTTCGAGGATTTTCTGCATTGCGTTGAGAATTAAAAACACACAAAAAACAATAGGCCTATGCATACTTGACTCTGAGTGACTGTGATGGGACATTGCTTTGCAACATCATTCAAGACCATGATGGAGATAAATACAACAAATAGCTTTAAGATAGAGGGAGATAGCTATCTCTCATAATCTGTCATATTCAGAGAGGGAATGCTATAGCAAGTGTGCTTTATACTAATTCCATTAGTAAATACATGGATGGGTTGTGTGCGGGGGCACTGGTTAGTCACTTTAACTCTACCCACATGTACATATTATAATAATAATAATAATAATATGCCATTTAGCAGACGCAACTTTTATGTTTTTGGAACACTTCACATGTGATCACATTTTCACGTGCAGTTTCATGTTATCACATTAACTTCACATAAGATTGCGTGATCACATGAAAACGTGTTTTTGGAACACTTGACGTGTTCACATGTGAAATTCATGTTTTTTTCCGTAAGGGTCCATTGAGATGGGCGTGATGAATGAATGAATGAATGAATGAATGAATGAATGAACACTTTACATATCATCCATGAATGAATGGAGAATGCATCGGTCTTTTCCCTCACTCAAGGAAGATGACTTTTCTAAATCCATTGTAAGGTAGTAAAATTCTGGTAACTTTCCTAAAATTCCTGGTTGGAGGATTACGGATCATGTGTGCATACATTTTTACGTATGGGTGGTCCCGGGGATCGAACCCACTACCCTGGCGTTACAAGCGCCATGCTCTACCAATTGAGCTACAGAGGACCACATATTACCTCAATTACCTCAACTAACTGGTGCCCCGCACATTGACTCTGTACCGGTACCCTCTGTATATAGCCTCCCTACTGTTATTTTATTTGACTGCTGCTCTTTAATTATTTGCTATTTTTTATTTTGTACTTATCAATTTTTTACTTAACACTTTTATTTTAATTTTTAATTTTCTTTAAAACTGCATTGTTGGTTAAGGGCTTGTAAGTAAGCATTTCACTGTTGTATTCGGCGCATGTGGCAAATAACATTTTATTTGATTTTGATTTGAATATGAAGTTATGAGAAAGGTAACTTTTGATTTGTAAAGGCAGATAGTTGCATCCTGGATCTGGATTTGTCTATTCCACCTAGTCATATCTCCTATCATCCGTTCTGTAGTGTAGGCCCCAGTAACACAGCAATTCCTAACCAGTTAGGACAGCAACAGAGCTCTCTTAATACCTGGCAGGATAAGAAGTATTACTACTATACTCTTAGCACTAACCACCCATTTTCTACTTTAAGCTTTATACATACAACCCCTGGAAAAATAATAAACCATGCACTCTTGAGGACGGACATGGTGGCTGTCTTAAAACCCAATAGTTTAGACTCTACCCAGATGGTGGAGAGACATTTATTTATTGATAGTGACAAAGAAGAGTGGGCTATTGACTATATATAGGTAACTGTCCAAATAAAGGAAACCCCAACATAAAGTGTCTTAATAGGGTATTGGGCCACCACGAGCCGCCAGAACAGCTTCAATGCACATTGGCATAGATTCTACAAGTGTCTGGAACTCTATTGGAGGGATGCGACACCATTCTTCCACGAGAAATGTGATGTTTTGTTGATGGTGGTGGAAAACGCTCTCGGCGCCGCTCCAGAATCTCCCATAAGTGTTCAATTGGGTTGAGATCTGGTGACAGACAGCCATGGCATATGGTTTACATCGTTTTCATGCTCATCAAACCATTCAGTGACCACTCGTGCCCTGTGGATGGGGGCATTGTCATCCTATGGGGGCATAGCCATGGTAGCCAAAATAATGGCTTGCCTAGCATTTGTATACATAACCCTAAGCATGATGGGATGTTAATTGCTTAATTAACTCAGGAACCACACTTGTATGGAAGAACCTGCTTTCAATATACTTTTTATCACTCATTTACTCAAGTGTTTCCATTATTTTGGCAGTTACCTGTACCTAAAGATGAATAGTGATGGGAAGATCTCTATGGGGAATCTCAATTGCATACTCCTCGCATCCTCTCTCCTCGCCTCCTTCTCAAAACCCATTGGATGAGAAAGCCAGAGGTCCCGCCCCTCTGCCCTCCTCCAATGGGTGTTGACAAGGAGGTGAGGAGAGAGGACGCGAGGAGTATGCAATTGAGATCTTCCCCATTGCTTATGACATGCCTGTCCAATATGGACACATTAATGTCTTTCCATCCTTCCTGCCAGATACCTGGTAGTCTACCTGACAGTAAGGCCCAACTGTGAGTGCCTATGAGTCAAAGGAACAGTAGCCATAGTCTCCAGGTAAAATCTACTTTTCATTAAGAACCTAGTCACCCTGCTGTCTGGAGCAGGTGTGTGTGTTCATGTTTGTATAGTAGTTCTATGTGCGCTTTAGGTTGAGTAGCAAGTGGTAGCGGTAGTGGTACCGGTAAGAGAGGAGGGGGGATGAAGAAGTACCTCTACTTGGCTCACAGTCTGGTGACCCACCCGCTCCATGCTGTGAAGTGTGATTTGCTCCCTGTGAAATCAAGTGTTGAGGTTACTCGGATTATCAGATTTTAATCCACCTGACCTTTAGGCTCCGTCAGAGTGTCAAGGGAGCCGTGCCAGTGAGGACATTCATTTGCTGTCAAACATGGTGATGGGATGAAAGGCTTAGTGAGCGATGGTATTAAACAGGAGAACTGGTTATTATGAAAGGAGTCCTCTTTCTGCTTATCGCCCTCTTGTGGTGATTGAAATTAAATGACGTTTATGAATGGCAGCATGAAAAAAGGACTGGCCCCCATTCTGTGACTACTTGGCCTAATAATGTTCCACTGTTTTATGGTCAGAGAGAAACAGTTCTAGATTGGTAGACTGAAGTATAAACTGCATGCTTTTATGGCCTTTTTCAGAATCTGTCAACTGTATGCCTAGTCCCTAGTGCAATAACGGAATATGAAAAATAGCCTAATTAAACCTGAAACCACAATAAAACATGTAATATTGTCTTTGTAATAAGGTTGTATCATGCAAGTGTTTGCAGGCCACTGTTTGCAGGCCATATTTACATTTACATTTTAGTCATATGTATTGGAGTTGATAATTAACGATAAATGCATGCACCTGTGTGAATTTGTTCCCAGCTGTTTGGCTATGTAAAAACTAACACGGGTGTGATGAATATCACCTAATTACTGCAGCACTAATGCTAAAAAATCCACTTGAACTCGTAATTACTAGTGGGAAACTTGGCTATCATTCCGCATTCACGTGCTAGTCAGAACTAGCAAACTCTTTACATTTTTGACTTGCTAACTTGTTGTAGAAAGATCACACCAGAGTTTCCCACTTGGGAAGTATCAGAATCAACCAATAGGAAGCTCTACGTGAAATCCTTACGTTCATAATGGTCACGTTGCCCTGCTCAGACTTTGACTGACTAATGCCAGTTCTTACAGCGCCCGGAAAGGTATTTTATGTATAAGCTAACCACATCATGTTATAGCAATCTGGTGCCCAACGGCACAGTCAACGACATGGCACCCAACCATTGGTTGATGCATGTAACGTCTGAGCAGGGGAACATGACCTTTAACTCAGGTTCCAAGTTTCCCACTTGCACCTCTCTGACGTCATTTGTCAACTAAAAAGACAGCAAGCATGGCGGCATCTTCAGCAGTTGTTATTTATGGTAAGAACAAAATAGAAATTGTTGGTACAAAATGTATTCTGTTCATCTTCCTTTTGATTTAGAAAGTGAAGCAGATCTGGATATACTTTTAATGAGAAAGAAAAGAGAACAAAACAATCACAAGCCTTCTAATGACCTCCATGTTGGATGGTATTTCCCAGTTGAATGCACCCAACTCGTATTTACGTCTTCACAACTGGTAATTACCACCTTACCACTTGGTTATGAACGCAGCACTAGTCTCGGAAATCCAGGCTTCTCATACACATGGTTTGGAAGGTCACGTGAGATGACTACTGCTGCACTAAAGGGAACAGGTAGGCCTACCTACCCTCAAAATCAACTTGAGTGGCTACTTCAAAAGTCCACTATTGCTCGATACTTTAAAATATTTACATTCTTTAATGCTTACTGTGTACATATGTTTGTCTCATGCAGTCCAGGCATTGTCAGTAGGCAGGTATCCATTAGGCAGGTTTCCATTGGTGTATTCATTATGGAAAGCGTTTACCGTTTCAGAACCAAACGGAAGCAAACAGAGCAAAACAAGAGTTTATATTGGATAAATTCAGGTGCCAGGAGTGTGCAAAGCTGTCATCAAGGCAAAGGATGGCTATTTGAAGAATCTCAAATATAAAATATATTTTGATTTGTTTAACACTTTTTTGGTTACTACATGATTCCATATGTGTTATTTCATAGTGTTGATGTCTTCACTATTATTCTACAATGTAGAAAATAGTACAAATAAAGAAAAACCCTTGAATGAGTAGGTGTTCTAAAACGTTTGATCGGTAGTGTATATATTGCAACATATAATGAAAACGGAGGTGTCATAAAACCTTGCGGTCAAACAGGGAAATGGTTCCAATCGTTTTTCCACCATTCATTTTTTCCCATAGGGGATTTTAGTAACACTTAAAATAAGGGCTGTGTTATGTGTAGGCTTACCCTGGCGTGACGTTTCGATAACCATGTACAATAAATCTCTCTCGGACAAGGTGAGTTTTATCAATATATTCGGCTCTATTTACTCTCAGATTTGAAAATACTAATTAGCATCAAAGTAGACATCATGCAAAACTACAAATCCCTGCAAGCTCCTGCACGTCATCTCTAGCTGTGTGATGAGTGTGATTAGAAGGAGTCAGGCGCAGGAGGGTAAATCACAGAATACAGAGTTTATTCCGTCGTACACAGTTGCGCTGGATAGCGACAACAAAATACAGGCATAGGGGAACAATCTACCCCGGCAATACAAGTTACAGGTAGCACCAACAAAATACAGGCACAGGGGAATAATCTACCCCAGCAATACAAGGTACGAGTAGCTCCACCGAGCTACACTCAACTCACATAAAACAATCACCCACAAGGACAAGGGGGCAGAGGGTACATTTATACACAGACTAATGAGGGGATATGAACCAGGTGTGTGTAATTAACAAGACAAGACAAATAAGAATGATGATATATGGAGCGGCAGTGGCTAGAAGGCCGGTGACGGCGAACGCTGAAGCCTGCCCGAACAAGGAGGGGAGGCAGCCTCGGTGGAGGTCGTGACAGTACCCCCCCCCCCACCCCCCTTGACGCGCAGCTCCAGCAGGACGCGGAGCAGGGCGAGCCGGATGGCGACGGTGGAAATCCCGCAACAGGGAGGGATCAAGGATATCCCTCACCGGGACCCAGCACTGTTCCTCCGGACCGTACCCCTCCCACTCCACGAGGTACTGAATGCGCCCCACCCGACGCCTCGAATCCAGGATGGAACGGACAGAGTACGCCGGGGCCCCCTTGATGTCCAAAAGAGGTGGAGGAACCTCCCGCACCTCAGACTCCTGGAGCGGACCAGCCACCACTGGCCTGAGGAGCGACACATGAAACGAGGGGTTAATACGGTAATCAGGGGGAAGTAATAACCTATAGGTGACCTCGTTGATTCTCCTCAGGACTTTGAACGGCCCCACAAACCACGGGCTCAGCTTCCGGCAGGGCAGGCGGAGGGGCAGATTCCGGGTCGAGAGCCAGACCCGATCCCCCGGTGCGAAGACCGGGGCCTCACTGCGGTGGCGGTCAGCGTTGGCCTTCTGACGACGCACGGCGCGTTGGAGGTGAACGTGGGCAGCGTCCCACGTCTCCTCCGCGCACCAAAACCAGTCATCCACCGCAGGAGTCTCGGACTGGCTCTGGGGCAACGGTGCCAGAACCGGTTGGTAACCTAAAACACATTGGAATGGCGTTAGGTTAGTAGAGGAGTGGCGGAGAGAGTTATAGGCATATTTTGCCCATGGCAAGAACACCGACTACTCCCCCGGCCGGTCCTGGCAGTAGGACCGCAGAAACCTACCCACATCCTGATTTACCCGTTCCACCTGCTCATTAGACTCGGGGTGGAACCTAGAGGTCAGGCTGACCGAGACCCCCAGACGTTCCATGAACGCCTTCCAGACCTTGGATGTGAACTGGGGACCTCGGTCAGACACTATATCCTCTGGTACCCCGTAGTGCCGGAAGACGTGTGTAAACAGGGCCTCCCCAGTTTGCAGAGCCGTGGGGAGACCGGGCAGAGGAAGGAGGCGGCAGGCCTTGGAAAAGCGGTCCACAACGACCAGGATGTTGGTGTTACCTTGGGAGAGGGGAAGATCAGTCAGGAAATCAACACTTAGGTGAGAACTGGTAAAGGTTGTAACTTACCCGCTGGGAGGTGCCTAGGTGCCTTACTCTGGGCGCACACCGAGCAGGAGGAAACAAATACACCCTCACGTCCTTAGCCAAGGTAGGCCACCAGTATTTTCCGGTCAGGCAGCGTACTGTACGACCGATACCTGGTTGACTAGAGGAGGGTGACGTGTGCCCAGTAGATCAGCCGATCACGGATAAGAGCAGGCACGTACCGCATCACAGCTGGACACTGAGGTGGAGATGGATCTGTGTGTAATGCCTGCTCTATATCCGCATCCATCGCCCATACTACCGGCGCCACAATGCAGGAGGCCGGGAGTATGGGGGTGTTGTCTCTGGGCCTCTCCTCTGTGTCATACAGCCGTGACAATGCGTCTGCCTTCACGTTCTTTGTACCCGGGATGTATGACAGTGTAAAATCGAACCGGGTGAAGAATAGGGCCCACCTGGCCTGGTGAGGATTCAGCCTCCTCGCTGCCCGGATGTATTCCAGGTTACGGTGGTCCGTCCAGACGAGGAAAGGGTGTTTTGCCCCTTTGAGCCAATGCCTCCATACGGTCAAGGCTCGGACAACAGCCAACAGCCAACAGCTCCCGATCACCAACGTCGTAGTTCTGCTCCGCCGGGCTGAGCTTCTTAGAGAAGAAGGCACAGGGGCGGAGCTTGGGTGGCCTGCCCAAGCATTGAGACAGGACAGCGCCTATCCCTACCTTGGACGCATCCACCTCCACTACGAACGGTAGTGATGGATCGGGGTGGGCCAGTACCGGGGCTGAGGTGAACAGACCATGCAGTCTGCTGAAGGAACAGGTCAACCTCAGCAAACCAGCGGAGCCGGGATGGCCCACCCATCAACAGGGATGTAAAAGGATCTGCGACCTTGCCAAAGCCCTGGATAAACCTCCAATAGTAGTTGGCGAAGCCAAGGAAGCGCTGCACCTCCTTAACCGTGGTTGGAGTCTGACAATTACGCACGGCTGAAATGCGATCTCCCTCCATCTCCACACCTGAGGTGGTATTGCGGTATACGAGGAAGGAGACAGACTGCTGGAAAAACATACACTTCTCTGCCTTGGCATAAAGGTCATTTTCCAACAGTCGGGCCAGCACTTTGCGAACCAGGGACACATGCTCCGCACGCATAGCGGAATACACCAGAATGTCATCGATGTAGACCACTACACCGCGACCAAGCATGTCCCGAAACACCTCATTCACAAAGGACTGGAAGACAGATGGAGCATTCATCAAACCGTAGGGCATCACCAGGTATTCATAATGCCCCGTGGTTGTGCTGAATGCTGTCTTCCACTCATCCCCCTCTTGGATACGAACCAGGTTGTACGCACTCCTGAGATCTAATTTGGTGAAGAAGCGCGCCCCATGCATTGACTCGATTACTAACGGAATGAGGGGGAGAGGATAACTAAATCTGATCGTCTCCTTGTTCAGTGGTCGATAATCAATGCACGGGCGCAGACCGCCGTCTTTCTTCTTCACAAAGAAGAAACTCGAGGAGGCGGGTGAAGTGGAGGGACGTATATACCCCTGGTGCAGGGACTCGGTGATGTATGTTTCCATAGCCGCCGTTTCAGCTTGCGACAGGGGGTACACATGACTCCTGGGAGGTACAGCGTCTACCCGGAGGTTTATCCTGCAATCCCCCGCCCGATGAGGTGGTAACTTGGTAGCCTGCGTTTTTGAAAACGCATGCGCCAAATCGAGGTATTCGGGGGGAATGCACACGGTGGAGGTACTGTCTGGACTTTCCACCGTGGTTGCACCAACGGAAACACCTAGACACCTACCCTGACACTCTCGCGACCATCCCATGAGAACCCTCTGCGGCCATGAGAAGGTGGGGTTGTGGAGTGCTAACCAAGGGATACCTAATACCACAGAAAGCAGGGGACTCAATAATTAAAAAAAAGTGATCTGCTCACAATGAGTCTCCTGGGTAATCATGATGACTGGTGCAGTAACTTCCTGAACAAACCCGGACCCTAATGGTCAACTATCAAGTGCTCTGATGGGGAGTGGAATAGATAGGGGAACCAATTAAATGCATAGACGGCGTGAGAATGCCCTGTCCATAAAGTTCCCAGCTGCGCCTGAATCGATTAGCGCCTTACACTGGGGAACTACCATGTGATCGGGAAAGTAGATGGGTAGGGTACAGTACACAGCAGAGGGCTCTGAACAAGTGTGTGTGTTCGATACCTGGGGTGATGCGAGAGTGCCCTGCCTGCCGCCTCCAGACCCAAAAGAGCATTGACGACAACGTGTGTTGTACTGTCCCTTCGTGCCACCAGAGTGGGACTGTCGCTGTCGTCCTCCGCTCTCTCGGACGGCGGCTCCACCCAGCTCCATCAGCTCAGGATCCGAGTCGGCCGGGGTGGGAACGGGCAGACCCCTTCCAGGACGTCTTCTGGCTGCCAGCAAGTTGTCCAAACAGATGGCCATGTCCACTAGTTGCGTGAAGGACAACATGGTGTCCCGACAAGCTAGCTCCCGTTAGACGTCAGTCCGCAGATGGCACCGGAAATGGTCGATCAGGGCCCGCTCGTTTCACCCAGACCCCGCTGCAAGAGTCCGAAAGCGAAGTCCTGCGCGGTCCTCGTCCCCTGCCTCAGGTGGACCAGCCGCTCGCCCGCCTCTCGGACCTTCGGGCGGGTGATCGAAGACAGCCCGAAAGAGGCGAGCGAACTCCCCGTAGTTCTCCAACGCGGCTCCTCCTTCGTTCCAAACCATATTGGCCCACTCCAGGGCTTTCCCCGAGAGGCAGGAAACGAGGACGGACACCTTCTCCTGCTCCGATGGGGCCAGCCTGATGCTGGAGAAGTAGAGCTCCAGTTGGAGGAGGAATCCTTGGCAGAGCCCCGTGGTCGGGATATCTGGATCCCTCCGGGTGCTGGGGTGTGGGTGGCTGGATCCGGTTGGCCAGCTGGTATCAACAGATCGGGTTCTCTCCTCTCCAGGCATTGGACGACCTGAAGAACCCGATCCATCGCTTCCCCCAAGCTGGCCAGCATCGTGGAATGCTCCTGGACCCGTGCCACGACTCCAGGCATGCGCTCCTCTCCCGCTGACTCCATAGCGGGTGGGTGATTCTGTGATGAGTGTGATTAGAAGGAGTCAGGCGCAGGAGGGTAAATCACTGAATACAGAGTTTATTCCGTTGTACACAGTTCTGCTGGATAGCGACAACAAAATACAGGCACAGGGGAACAATCTACCCCAGCAATACAAGGTACGGGTAGCTCCAACAAAATACAGGCACAGGGGAATAATCTACCCAGGCAATACAAGGTAAGAGTAGCTCCACCGAGCTACACTCAACTCACATAAAACAATCACCCACAAGGACAAGGGGGCAGAGGGAACACTTATACACGGACTAATGAGGGGATATGAACCAGGTGTGTGTAATTGACAAGACAAGACAAATGGAATGATGATATATGGAGCGGCAGTGGCTAGTAAGCCGGTGACGACGAACGCCGAAGCCTGCCCGAACAAGGAGGGGAGGCAGCCTCTGCGGAAGTCGTGACAAGCTGAGACCTTTGCTAACAGATTGTGTTAATTTAAAACTTACACGACAGTTCACAGAATTGTCCATTTAAATACATCTAGCCAGTTTATTCATTACTACATTTAGCTAACATTAGATAGTTCATCCAGAGATTGTTACCTTTCGGCCAGCTCATGGCATTTGTAGTTTTTATGATAACCACATTAGTGGGGGGTAAATACAGGTGAATGTATTGATAAGTTACCTATTATCATTCCTTTTTTTTATTTACCCCTTTTTCGTGATATCCAATTGGTAGTTACAGTCTTGTCCCATCTCTGCAACTCCCATACGGACTCGGGAGCGGCGAAGGTCGAGAGCCATGCGTCCTCCGACACACGACCCTGCCAAGCCACACTGCTTGCTTAATTCGGTTGCCAGCCGTGTCGGAGGCCGTACAACTGCCGACTGTGTCAGCGTGCATGCGCCCACCGGAGTCACTAGAGCACGATGGGACAAGGACATCCGGCCGGCCAAACCCTCCCCTAACCTGGATGATGCTGGGCCAATTGTGTGCTGCCTCATGGGTCTCCCAGTTGCGGCCAGCTGCGACACAGCCCGGGATCAAACCTGGGTCTGTAGGGACGCCTCAAGCACTGCGATGCAGTACCTTAGACCGCTGCACCACTCGAGATGCCCTAGAGAGATTTACACGGTTATCAAAACGTCACGTTAGGGTAAACCTACACGAAACACAGACCTTATTTTAATTGTTACTAAAACCTTATGGGAAAAACGAATGGTGGAAAAACGATTGGAACCATTTCTCTGCTTGACCTTTAGGTTTTTTTATTGGTATTACGACTCATACTGTGGTACTCTATTGGACCTTAATGCATACTTTTAAATTATGTGAGCTAAATGTAACACACTGTATGAACTACTTTAGAGTTACTATGTGCGATGTGCAAACAGTCTATTAAATAAAAAAGTATATCAGTTTCACTTAAGGACCAAAGGATTGACAGCCGTCCCATATAGATTGCAAAATAGTTGGGAAGAGATCTTTGACGTACCGATCCCATGGCATAGTGTTTATGAACTGACACGCAAAACGACACCGGATTCAAAAATTAGAATCTTTCAATTTAAATTATTATATAAAATTCTTGCTACCAATAGAATGTTATTTATATGGGGGATACAATCTTCCCAGCTCTGCAGATTTTGCTGTGAAGAGACAGAATCATTAGATCATTTGTTTTGGTTCTGTCCATTTGTAGCTTGTTTTTGGACACAGGTCCAGGAATGGCTAAAGAATTGCAATATTTACATGGAACTAACCTTGCAGATAGCATTACTGGATGATCTGAAAAGTCATAGTCAATCAATCAATAATATAATAATACTTTTAGCAAAAATGTTTATTTTTAATTCACAATCTGTAGAAGCAATGAGAATAGAAAGGTTCAGAACTTTTGTAAAACATCACAGTACGGTTGAAATATATATGGCAAATAGAAATCCTATATGGATGGTGTTAAGAGATAGATGGGAGGTATTGAATAGAGTTGAAGGATGGGACTAATAACAAATAACAACAAATAATAACAAAGATATCTAATAATGTAAGCATACTGTGTCCATAATAAGTATATAGGTTGTATGTTGGGAGCTTTTGGGAAAGAGCACAGTTAGAAAGATATGGCATACCGGATGGACATCATGAAAATGATCGGAGAGGTTGAGAGTAGAAGAAGTTCAGGAGCAAAAAAAAATAAATATATATATATATATAATATAATTATTGTAAAATTAACTCTGTCCATAAGGTGTAGATAGTAATTATAGACCGGAAGTAGAGGCCTGGGCATTGTTGTTTACTAATTTACTCCAAGTAGGGAAAGGATGGTGGGGTTGAAAAGTAATAAAGGGGAGTATATATATATATAAAAATAAAAATAAAAACATGGGGGATTGGAAGTGATGCAGACAATTACATTGATAGAAGATACAATCTATCTGCAATATTAAGCTGATCCATTCCCCCCGAAAAAATAAATAAAAAAATAAAAAAAATAACAGTCTATTTAGGTTTGAAAAGAAGACTGGTATCTAAAGCAATGTCTTCTAATAGAAGGATTACTTTTATCCTATCCCAGGTATTCCTTAAAGAGGTGGGGTTTCAAGTGTCTCCGGAAGGTGGTGAGTGACTCCGCTGTCCTGGCGTCGTGAGGGAGCTTGTTCCACCATTGGGGTGCCAGAGCAGCGAACAGTTTTGACTGGGCTGAGCGGGAACTGTGCTTCCGCAGAGGTAGGGGGGCCAGCAGGCCAGAGGTGGATGAACGCAATGCCCTCGTTTGGGTGTAGGGACTGATTAGAGCCTGAAGGTATGGAGGTGCCGTTCCCCTCACAGCTCCGTAGGCAAGCACCATGGTCTTGTAGCAGATGCAAGCTTCAACTGGAAGCCAGTGGAGTGTGCGGAGGAGCGGGGTGACGTGAGAGAACTTGGGAAGGTTGAAAACCAGATGGGCTGCTGCATTCTGGATGAGTTGTAGGGGTTTAATGGCACAGGCAGGGAGCCCAGCCAACAGCGAGTTGCAGTAATCCAGACGGGAGATGACAAGTGCCTGGATTAGGACCTGTGCCGCTTCCTGTGTAAGGTAGGGTCGTACTCTGCGAATGTTGTAGAGCATGAACCTACTGGGAGGAGGACACAACGGAGTTGTCAACCCTGATGGCGAGATCATGGAGCAGGCAGTCCTTCCCCGGGAGGAAGAGCAGCTCCGTCTTGCCAAGGTTCAGCTTGAGGTGGTGATCCGTCATCCACACTGATATGTCATCCACACTGATATGTCTGCCAGACATGCAGAGATGCGATTCGCTCCCTCACGACGCCAGACCAAAGGACAAATTTCCACCGGTCTAATGTCCATTGCTCGTGTTTCTTGGCCCAAGCAAGTCTCTTCTTCTTATTGGTGTCCTTTAGTAGTGGTTTCTTTGCAGCAATTCGACCATGAAGGCCTGATTCACACAGTCTCCTCTGAACACTTGATGTTGAGATGTGTCTGTTACTTAAACTCTGTGAAGCATTTATTTGGGCTGCAATTTCTGAGGCTGGTAACTTTAATGAATTTATCCTCTGCAGCAGAGGTAACTCTGGGTCTTCTATTCCTGTGGCGGTCCTCATGAGAGCCAGTTTCATCATAGCGCTTGATGGTTTTTGCGACAGCACTTGAAGAAACTTTAAAAGTTATTGAAATGTTCTTTATTGACTGACCTTCATGTCTTAAAGTAATGATGGACTGTTGTTTCTCTTTGCTTATTTGAGCTGTACTTGCCATAATATGGACTTGGTCTTTTACCAAATAGGGCTATCTTCTGTATACCCCCCCTACCTTGTCACAACACAACTGATTGGCTCAAACGCATGAAGAAATAACACAAATTAACTTTTAAGAAGGCACATCTGTTAATTGAAATGCATTCCAGGTGACTACTTCATGAAGATGGTTGAGAGAATGCCAAGAGTGTGCAAAGCTGTCATTTACATTTTACATTTTAGTCGTTTAGCAGACGCTCTGATCCAGAGCGACTTAAAGTTAGTTAGTGAGTACATACATTTTTTTTTTCATACTGGCCCCCCATGGGAATCAAACCCACAACCCTGGCGTTGCAAATGCCATGCTCTACCAACTGAGCTACACGGGACTACAAGGTAAAGGCTGTCCTCAAGGCAAAGGGTGGCTATTTGAAGAATCTCAAACATAAAATATATTTTGATTTGTTTATCACTCTTTTGGTTACTACATGATTGTATATGTGTTATTTCATAGTTTTGATGTGATCACTATTATTCTACAATGTAGAAAATAGTACAAATAAAGAAAACCCTTGAATGAGTAGGTGTTCTAAAACTTTTGACAGGTAGTATAGATGAGCCTCTGAAGATGGTGAAGTAGTTTGTAGCAGATGGCAGGTGGCGCTGGTGCCGTGGAATCAAAAGGGGGACACAAAAAAACTGTGTTACTTTTATCAAAAACAAAGTCTCAGTAATGAAATGTGCTTCAGTAAGGTTGGCTTTTTAGCGTTCATTGCCATGGTTATCAACTGTACCGCAGAAGTGGAATGTAAAATCACAGAAAATAGGTGTTGCGGTGGCAGCTGCAGAGAAGTACTTGGGTTTACGAGATTTTACTGCATTAGAGTTACAGGGTGTGTTCAATGTTGGTGTCCTGTCCGCCCAGGCTGTCGGCCTGGTGTAGGATCAGATAGTGTCAAAGTAGTGGAATGTGCTGGTGTTTTTATGTTATTTTAATGAGTGTAGGGTTAGTTGGCAGGGTCATTTTCTTTCTTGTACACTTTTTGTATCACAAAAAAGTGTAATGTATTTACACTCCAGTCCAGTTGGTAGCTGTAATGAACCTTTTTGGTCTCCAAACGCCATTTAAAAATCACACAAGGGCTAAGTTACCTGAGTGCGTTCAGTTCGCTTGAACATTTGCCTCGTTGCGGAACGTTTTGTAGTTACAGAATGACACGTTTCCCAAAAATGTTCATCAAAATAATTATACGTTTGCTTCCTTCATTTTTATTCGCGACTAGGTTTTTTCAAAACGTTTTCAGCTGTTTTTATCGACACAAGACAGTTCAATGGAAATGCACCATAGCAGGCAATTCAAATTTTTTCCGATGCAAATTTCTAACTGTCTACAAAAAATTATTGGACAAGTTCATGGAAACGTAGTTATTGAGTGTTGAAATCCATAGTTGCTGGTAAGAATGCCATTCTACGCGACCTGCCAAAATTGCGCAGAGGGAGCCATTTGTCAATGGCAAAACACACTGTTATAAAATACATGTGGGCTACTTTAATGTTGTACAAGCTATGATATGCCTCCTATGTAAAAACCAGTGGTGGAAAAAGTACCCAATTGTCATACTTCAGTAAAAGTATAGCTACCTTAATAGAAAGTTACTCAAGTAAAAGTGAAAGTCAGCCAGTAAAATACTACTTGAGTAAAAGTCTAAAATAATTTGGTTTTAAAGTTACTCAAGTAAAAGTGAATGTCAGCCAGTAAAATACTACTTGAATAAAAGTCTAAAATAATTTGGTTTTAAATATACTTAAGTATCAAAAGTAAATGCAATTGCTAAAATATACTTCAGTATCAACAGTAAAAGTATAAATCACTTAACATTCTTTATATTAAGCAAAGCAGACAGCACAATGATATTGTTTTTTAAATGTATGGATGGCCAGGGGCACACCAACACTCAGACATTATTTACAAAAGATGCATTTGTGTTTAGTGAGTCCATCAGGCCAGAGGCAGTAGGATTGACCATGTGTTCTCTTGATAAGTGCTTGAATTTGACCATTTTCCTGTCCTGCTAAGCATTCAAAATGTAATGAGTACTTTTGGTTGTCGGGGAAATGTATGGAGTAAAAAGTACAATATTTTCTTTAGGAATGTAGAAAAGTAAAAGTAGTCAAAAATGTAAATAGTAAAGTAAAGTACAGATACCCCAACAAACTACTTAAGTAGTACTTTAAAGTATTTTTACTGAAGGACTTTACACCACTGGTAAAAAACTAAAACGATGTAAAAAGCCCCCAAAAGTTGATTTCTCAAAACAATGGGCTTGTGCAGGCGACTGCCGACTGACTGATCTACATATCACCTTGGAACATAAATAACTACTCATTATTATTTGTAGATCAGTCACCATTTACCCACAATGCATAATATTTTTGACGCTCTCGAACATGGCTATTGTGTTTTTTCACTTGATGCATGCCCACGTCGTTTGAGCCAGATGAGTCTCCGTAGCTAAATAAACATGAGTCACGTGCAAGGAAAAGGAAGTGAGAATTTTGAAAGCCACAGCAGTTGCCATCTAGCCACATTTTCCTGATCAATATTGATGTTGCAACAAGCTTCTGTAAATTCTGCTTCTATAAATATACAATGCGTCTTTAAAGTCCATACTTTGATCGCTCATAAAGAACAAGCTGTCGTGCATTGGGTGTCATGTCACCCTGTAATTGTAAGAGCTAGCTACTAACTAATGCCTGTGCCTAGCGGCGACGGGTCGAAGAGCGTACACCTGTGCTAGCTATCCATCTAATTTGTGAGAATATCCAGTATACTAGTAGCTTGTTAGCACCCAACCCAAGGAAGGTACATTTTGACAGAATGCGATGGGAAACTGCTGGGCTTATTGTTCTGGAATCTTCAGAAGAGAAGCGAACAGGATACAACGAGGAGGCGGGTAAGTGATACGCCCTTTAAACCAACGTTGGTTAGCTAGTTACAGTGTAATGCAACGTCAAAAAACCTCCACGGTGCCCAAAGCTTATGCCGCGTTCAAAACAACTGGGAACTCGAAAATCTCTGACTTCCGACATGTGTGTTCAAAACAACTGGGAACTTGGAAAACTCGTTCCGACTGGGAAAAAAATCGATTTGAACGGACATCCAACTCGGAATTCCAAATCGAAAGAGGCCTGACTTCCCGACCCAAATATCACCTGACGTTATGATAGTACCTCGGATTTTTCCGAGTTCCCAGTTGTTTTGAACGCGGCATAATAGTGACGAGCCAGAGTCGCTTGTCAAAAAACGTTACCTTTCCCTGCTAACTAACTAGGTTTTCCCGCAGCAAGTTGAAGCGTTACCCACCCCACCCCTTCATGTGGGTCTTGCCATACTGACACACGGCTTTGTAGGGCATGTATTTGGGAGGGCATGATGCATTTTAAATATTTGATGTTGTATTAAATTACAATGAGCTAATATGGAAAAACATTTCAGCTTCCGTACAGGAAAATGACATTTCTGTAGGCTTGATGTTATTGGTATCAGTTAGGCCTATAACGTTACAGTTGTGATGTCAGGCTGTATCTGAACAATTCCATGGTAACAGAATTATGCTGAGACTCAGATTTTTCACATTAAAATGTATGCCAAACAAAAACCAATGACTGCAAAGTTAAACAAACCATACAACTCTATGCACAAGGACAACATAACAATTTCAACTGAACATTTTACAAAAACACATTTACTTGAACAGTGCAGATGCACAGTTTGGTAACAGAATGACGGCACAAACAGTCATTCCATGTCATTTCAGCAAGCGATGACACCCACCATCTAAGATTGTTCAGAAATTGTTTATGTAGTTAAGAAACCGATATTAGCATTCCTGAAACATTATTTTGTTGAACTATAATTTGATCTGAGAAATTAAGCTAATTAATTGCACCCAAATTGGACCTTTTTTAATTGATAGGATTCACACAATATTGAACATACAGTACCCAACATCCGATTTGGACCAAACTTCTTCCTACCATTGAGTAAGACATGAGGAACCAATAAAATGGTCAAAAGTCACCCAAGGACCCCCCACAACCCAAAAAACAGTATACATGATCAGTTATGTCTGACAAGTAGTATGGAGCTGCAGCTTGGAGTATTGCTTCATCTTTGTAATGTAATCCCTGTGAGTCAGGTGATTTTGTCTCCCCCGTTCAGCGAAATTAGCCATTGAATTCGCTTGCAATATTTAACATAAATTGGTGTGATAGTACCAGGTTTTGCCAACACGATGCCGCTGTCCTGCTAGTGCCAACACCCTTTTATCGATTTTGCTGGTCTGTTGTATTTTTTAGGTCTCCTTTTCTTTGGAACTTTGGGTAGAAAACTAATAGCTTTTGCAGATGATGAAAATAAATTGTGTGGTCAAGCCAGTCCTCGATGAAAGCATTTCAGTTTGTCCTTCTCTTAGCAACCTAATGCTTCAACCCAACTCTCCTTGAATAGTCCAACAAATGGCAGCTCTCTGAGAGGGCTATCCCAGTCATGCAATTCTGATATGAAAACATTTCCTACAAGCTCAGAACTTTGATGGAGAAATTGTCTAGTGACTAAAATGTTGTGACAACCCTAATAAAATAATACAATTATAAACCATTCATGGCAGTCAGATTTTTTCAATAACGTGATAAGTGACATTTACCATTAAACACAACCCAACCTAATATCATTACAAAACACTATACCATGTGTGTTTGGGACATTTACCATTGAAGACCATTAGAGACCATAACATTGAAACCATTAGAACTGCTGTAGCCTAATGGTTTGCTTGTTTGCCTGTAATGGTCTAACTAATCCAGACCTTAAAGGGAATAAACCACACACAGATGGGCTGTTTCCAGGACACCAATTAAGCCTAAGAGAAGGACAAACTGAATTGCTTTCATGGAGGACTGGCTTGTGGCTTGAATTGTGAGGATGACCACACAATTTATTTTCATCATGAGCAAAAGCTATTGGTTTTCTACTCAAAGTTGCAAAGAAACTGTTGTGATCCATTTAATAAACACAAGAGACCAGAAAAATTGATAAAAGGGTGTGGTGACAGTAGCGGGAACAGCGGCATCTAGTGGGCAAAACGTGGTACTTTCACACTCATTTATGGTAAATAATGCAAGTGACTTCAATGGCTAATTTCTCAGAACAGGGAAAAAAACACCAGATTCACAGGGAATAAATTACATAGTGTGAAGAAGCAATACTCCAAGCAGCAGCTCCATGCTACTTGTACTTGTCAGACATAGAACTGATACTGTATACTGGTTGTTCGGGGTGGGATTTTGGGTGGCTTTTGATAATTTTATTGGATTCCTCATGTCTTACTCATTGTTATGAAGAATGATGGTCCAAATTGGATGTAAGGTACTATATGTATTGAAGATTATGAGTCCTATTCATTCAAATGGCCAATTTGCGTGCAAACAAATAGCTTCATTTCTCAGAGATCAAATTATATTTCAACAAATTAATGTTTCAGGAATGCTAATCTTATCTGTTTCTATCTACAGAAACGATTTCAGAACAATCTGAGATAGTGGGTGTCAATCCTCTTTATTGTGCTTTTTGAGGTGGAATGACTTTGCAAACGTTGCATCTGCACTGTTTAAGTAAATGTGTTTTTGTAAGATTTTCAGTCATTGGTTTTTTTGTTTGGCAAAAATCTGAGTCGGCATCAATTGCCCGTCTCTTCTGTTGAAAGAACTAGCTAAGGACAATCATGACAGTGACTGAAAGCAGCCTAAATGGATGTCAATATTGTCAAATATCTGTCCGTACAGGTCAAAATACTTTAGAAGCAGTACTACTGGGGAACATTACACAATAGAGGTATGGTACTTACATTTTTCTGGAAGTAGGCCTATGTCATGTTTCATCATGCATCACTTGGTTGGGAAAACATGATGTACTTACAGTGCAGTTCTGTCTCCCCACAGTTTGAAAACCTTGTTGAGAGCGATGAGGTAAGTGTGTGAACATGTAGACCATATTTGTTAGATTGAAACAATCCGAAAGTGTGCCATTGGCTGAAGATGCACAGAAGACACGATAATTGTGGTCCTATTCTGTATGATTCTTTGCCCACTTATTTTAATTTCAGGCGGAGAGCCCACAAAGCTGTCCCAGGTATGTTTTTTAACTTTCGGGGGACTGACGAATGCATTTCAGAAGAATAATGTTAATCAGGGCTTAAACCAAGATGAGCTTGAGGTAATGTTTGTTTCATTTTGATACTAGGCCTATCAGTGAAGATGAGATCATCCACCTCAAAGAGCACCGGTATGCTGCAATTTCCGATCAGCAGACCTTGATAGACAAGAAGTTGCAAGCAGAGGTAGGCTTACACAAAAACAGAGCCGCTGAAAGGACTGGAGAAATCTACATACCTTTTTTTTTTGCTTACAGATAATGGAAGGTTCAATTCAACAGAGTCATTACACTTCCTTGTTTATAAACTTTGTACTACCTTTCATGTAGCAAGATACAGTATCTAAGATACGTTTATGCTTAGCCTACGTGCTCATAGCAGCCTTTTTTAAAATTTTGGTTGATTTTCAGAATTGTTTTGCAATTTTGGTTTTCTGTTCTCAACTTTGTGTTCTTTGTCTTGTCATTTCTGCTCAGTTATTAGCACAAGAGGAGAAGTTAAGGCTAGAAGAGGAGGCTAGAAATGCTGCCCAGCGTGAGGCCGCCAGGCTGGCATGCGAGCGAAAGCTAAAGGAGGTGAGGCGGCCATTATTGAGTGCGCCTGTCGTCCCTTCACTACCTTGTTCCGCCTCACCCACCTTTTCCTTGGCTCTACCCCTGCTTCTTTTGATTAGTGTTACACGGTACACCAAAACTTCTGTACTTTTTCCATACTACAACATATCAAACGGTACGGTACTAGAATTGTGTTATTTTCGGTTGGTCGTTCTATGTGTCTCACGTTTGGAAATCAGCTAAATGTATTGCATTTATTAGAAAAGTATTTAATTAGCCGAAGTTTATCATAAGACATGAACAGAATCAGTGATTCATATTCCCTGGAACTTTCTGAAGAGGCAATGAGAATGCCCCTGTCTGCGTGTGCACGCGGGGTGTGCGTATGGCTACCACTTTGTGTATCCGTTAGTGATGCTAATGATAAACGTCTTCGTGTAGATGGAAAGGCTTTCCCAAAAACCTTCTTAATTAAACGTTAACTACAAAGTAGCTTACCTGGCAGAATCATGATGATTTGCATCAATCCGCTTGGTTTGCAAACTCCATCACGTGAGCTACAGAAACACAGCTAACCAAACAACCGTGCCAACTGCATGAGCACTAAAATTAAAGGGTAACTACACTCAAATAAAAATGTCTTAGATTTTTCCCAGACCTCGAAACTGGTACCCTGATGTGGTTTAAGCATTGTTGTGGACTTGGAACATCCAGTTTTGTTTTTCTATTTAAAAAAAGTTTGATTCTTTTAGAGTGAAAACCTGAAAACACTGGGAAAAATCAGTCCTCCCGCTTTCTTTTTTTGACGTGGTATCATTTTTGTATCGAGTATCGTGATACTAAACCTGGTATTGGTAAAGAAGCCATAGTTCTGGTATTGTGAGAACACTACTCTTGATAACCACTTCAAGTACATAATGCCACAAGTTGGTGTTCATCCTTTGTCAATCTAAAGAACTGTAGTCTATGGTATGTCTCTCAATATGAATTTGTAAATCGTACCCCAAGTGTCCTTTGAAGTAGGGATTTACCTTTCCCTTTTTTATGTGAATTGAGACATTTGTCCACACTCTATTCCTTAACCTCAAATTAGCCTATGTATCCATTCATTTCCATTCTTTTGATATTTGAGTTGTTTCTCAATGCTGTGCTTTTTTATTATTCATTCCACAGTTTTTCCCTTGGTTAATTCCATTTGTTTCATCTGGGTTTGCCTATCTGCCACCTTAATTAATGTTAACACAGCCGGTAATGCCAGCATGTAACTAACAAAAATCTTCAAGTGATCATTATTTACATTTTCGACCAAGTGTTTTTCTGAGGTATTATTATTTTTCAAAGCAACAGCTTGCACAACGGAAAAAAGGCAAGGCAGAAGGCAAAAGTGGCGCAGCCCATCCAAGAAAGTGAGTATATCAACCAAGTAAAAATGGCTACCTCATGGTCCATGTGTGTCACAGTGATGGTATGACCATGAAATTGAGTCGAGTTGACTGTTTCTCCTCCACTGGTTGGATTCTGTTCTAGGCATGGCTCAGTTAAAGACTTTGATGTCTACCTACAGAATGTGAAAGTCACGTCGGAAGCCTTCAGGAGCAGCAGTGAGTCCGCTATTTCACCATTTTCTGTAGCCTATATATTATATTCCATGTTTGAAACAGTTCCTCTCGAATTGTGCATACCAACATTCTATTTTAAGATAAAACACTTTCTGTATCCCTGAAAGTTAATCGTCATGCCTCATTGAGACTTCTTGCTCTTTGAAACCACCTGTGATTTGATAACCCAGTGTTTGTGTAATCAGGGCTGTCTTCTGAGACTAATGTGATCACTCCCAACACGGAGAGCAGCTGGGACTTCAACACCAAGACCCGCTCCACCAACGATGACGGAACCTCACTGGACCTGGAGTGGGAGGACGAGGAAGGTGGGGCTTGTGTAATTACTTATTGTCTTTTACTTGTTGTCCCCTTGGAGGTTTTGTCACGTGAAAAAATACATTCCCTGAACTTGTACTACTTGTACTGTGCAGTACAACAACAGTAATTGTCGATTTCAAACCTCCCAAAACCACCAGTTGAATGGCCATGTGAGGTTTAACTCCATGTATCGGTGTATCAAATTGTCCTTGTCTTCAGGGATGAACCAGGCGGTCCCAGTGTGGGAGAGGTCTAAAACCGAGGAGGACATACTCCGAGCGGCACTCCGGCCGGGTGGGAAGCAGACGACCAGCGGTCCGGCCTCCGCCTCGGAGGAATCCAACGCCCTGGAGTGGGAGAACGACTTTGTGAGCGCGCACGGCGAGGATAATGCTGAGGAGAATGCAGAGGACTCTGAATACGAGTGCTTTGTCAACCCCGTCATGGATATGGACACCCCATCTGAGGAAACACCACCAGTAGAGATCACTGCACCGGAGACTGTGGAGAGATAGTCCTCATCGCCGGGGGAACCAGAGTAAAATCCTAGCATTAGCACACATTTTTGTTCGTTTGTCCTCATTGGCTGGGGGACCAGTTTTGATTTGACAATCTTCTCTTGTGTTAATTAAGCCTTAGTTGGAGTGACAACATTTTCATGTCATCCAGTGCATCATTGAATCAAGTGCAATTTGCAGATCTAGTTTGGAGTGATAGTGATTGGGTTTTTATTTGTGAGAGGGCTACAGTGTCTTCACAGTTAAAATGAACAGAAAACATATAGGGACACATACAATAAAAGCAACAACTTTCTATCAGTGCCTGAATCACTAGGAAATAAAACTGTCATAAATTGTTGACCAGTTCATCAGATAGTTAGCTGACAAGGACTTTGTCCGTTACCAAGTGAATATTTTTATCAAAGTGGTTCTCCAAGGATCATCGCTTGCCAGTTCCCTGGTATGAAACATGTAGAGAACATCTAATGGAGTGGAGTATATCATATCATGGAAAGTTGAAGTCGAAAGTTTACATACACCTTAGCCAAATACATTTAAACTCAGTTTTTCACAATTCCTGACATTTAATCCTAGTAAAAATTCCCTGTTTTAGGTCAGTTAGGATCACCACTTTATTTTAAGAATGTGAAATGTCAGAATAATAGTAGAGAGAATGATTTATTTCAGCTTTTACTTCTTTCATCACATTCCCAGTGGGTCAGAAGTTTACATACACTCAATTAGTATTTGGTAGCATTGCCTTTAAATTGTTTAACTTGGGTCAAACGTTTCGGGTAGCCTTCCACAAGCTTCCCACAATAAGTTGGGTGAATTTTGGCCCATTCCTCCTGACAGAGCTGATGTAACTGAGTCAGGTTTGTAGAACTCCTTGCTCGTACACGCTTTTTCAGTTCTGCCCACAAATTTTCTATAGGATTGAGGTCAGGGCTTTGTGATGGCCACTCCAATACTTTGACTTTGTTGTCCTTAAGCCATTTTGCCACAACTTTGGAAGTATGCTTGGGGTCATTGTCCATTTGGAAGACCCATTTACGACCAAGCTTTAACTTCCTGACTGATGTCTTGAGATGTTGCTTCAATATATCCACATAATTTCCCTTCCTCATGATGCCATCTATTTTGTGAAGTGCTCCAGACCCTCCTGCAGCAAAGCACCCCCACAGCATGATGCTGCCACACCCGTGCTTCATGGTTGGGATGGTGTTCTCCGGCTTGCAAGGACCCCCGTTTTCCTCCAAACATGACGATGGTCATTATGGCCAAACAGTTCTATTTTTGTTTCATCAGACCAGAGGACATTTCTCCAAAAGTACGATCTTTGTCCCCATATGCAGTTGCAAACCGTAGTCTGACCTTTTTATGGCTGTTTTGGAGCAGTGGCTTCTTCCTTGCTGAGCGGCCTTTCAGGTTATGTCGATATAGGACTCGTTTTACTGTGGATATAGATACATTTGTACCTGTTGTTCTGGGATTTGCACTTTTCGCACCAAAGTACGTTCATCTCTAGGAGACAGAACGCGTCTCCTTCCTGAGTGGTATGATGGCTGCGTGGTCCCATGGTGTTTATACTTGCGTAGTATTGTTTGTACAGATGAACGTGGTACCTTCAGGCGTTTGGAAATTGTTCCCAAGGATGAACCAGACTTGTGGAGGTCTACAATTTTTTTTCTGAGGTCTTGGCTGATTTCTTTTGATTTTCCCATGATGTCAAGCAAAGAGGCACTGAGTTTGAAGGTAGGCCTTGAAATCCATCCACAGGTACACTTCCAATTGACTCAAATGATGTCAATTAGCCTATCAGAGCTTCTAAAGCCATGACATCATTTTCTTGAATTTTCCAAGCTGTTTAAAGGCACAGTCAACTTAGTGTATGTAAACTTCTGATCCACTGGAATTGTGTACAGTGAATTATAAGTGAAATAATCTTGTCTGTAAACAATTGTTGGACAAATTAGTAGATGTCCTAACCGACTTGCCAAAACTATAGTTTAACAAGACATTTGTGGATTGGTTGAAAAACTAGTTTTAATGACTCCAACCTAAGTGTATGTAAACTTCCGACTTCAACTGTAGCAACTTGTCTGTACGCTCATTGTGCTTGTATTGGAAAAATGCAAGTGCTATGATTTGCTATTTTGTTAATGCTCTCATTTCCAATTAACAAGTTACTCATCATGGACACATACTACTACTTTTGTTATTCGTTAGTTTGAAACAAATACAGCTCAAGTTATGGACAGGTTTGTGTGCTCAACATTCTTATTTGTGTTGTTATATACCGTGAAGGTTGGCTACCTCAAATTTGTAGAATTCTTTGCTCCCCTATGTACAAATTAAAATCTTACAGCATCAGACTTTAAAAAAAAGTTTAGGATCGATTTGTCATGGTGAGTAGCTCGTGAATTGTTCATTTTACACTGAAGACCAACTGATTACAAGAGAACATGGATAAATGTACATCTGTCTCCAGTACTGGTCCTTCAAATGGCACTGCCAATAGCGTACAACTTCGACTCCAACTCTTCAATCTCGCCTTTATTTCGGTTTTAGCACAATCATTGGACATTTTTCAAGACATTTTAAGAAAGAATATAACCCTGCTCACTGGAATTGGACATGGTTTTATTATTTTATTGAAATGGTTGATGTAAAGACATGGCTAGGAATAATGAGGAACTGTTTGGGCACTACAGTATACTCTAGGATGCTTCTAGAGCTGGACCAGTATGTGTGTATACAGTGTGGGGAAAAAAGTATTAGATCCCCTGCTGATTTTGTACGTTTGCCCACTGACAAAGAAATTATCAGTCTATAATTTTAATGGTAGGTTTATTTGAACAGTGAGAGACAGAATAACAATGAAAAACGCATGTCAAAAATGTTATAAATTGATTTGTATTTTAATGAAGGAAATAAGTATTTGACCCCCTCTCTCAATCAGAAAGATTTCTGGCTCCCAGGTGTCTTTTATACAGGTAACGAGCTGAGATTAGGAGCACACTCTTAAAGGGAGTGCTCCTAGTCTCAGCTTGTTACCTGTATAAAAGACACCTGTCCACAGAAGCAATCAATCAATCAGGTTCCAAACTCTCCATGGCCAAGACCAAAGAGCTCTCCAAGGATGTCAGGGACAAGATTGTAGACCTACACAAGGCTGGAATGGGCTACAAGACCATCGCCAAGCAGCTTGGTGAGAAGGTGACAACAGTTGGTGCGATTATTCGCAAATGGAAGAAACACAAAAGAACTGTCAATCTCCCTCGGTCCGGGGCTCCATGCAAGATCTCACCTCATGGAGTTGCAATGATCATGAGAACAGTGAGGAATCAGCCCAGAACTACACGGGAGGATCTTGTCAATGATCTCAAGGCAGCTGGGACCATAGTCACCAAGAAAACAATTGGTAACACTAAGCCGTGAAGGACTGAAATCCTGCAGCGCCCGCAAGGTCCCCCTGCTCAAGAAAGCACATATACAGGGCCGTCTGAAGTTTGCCAATGAACATCTGAATGATTCAGAGGAGAACTGGGTGAAAGTGTTGTGGTCAGATGAGACCAAAATTGAGCACTTTGGCATCAACTCAACTCGCCGTGTTTGGAGGAGGAGGAATGCTGCCTATGACCCCAAGAACACCATCCCCACCGTCAAACATGGAGGTGGAAACATTATGCTTTGGGGGTGTTTTTCTGCTAAGGGGACAGGACAACTTCACCGCATCAAAGGGACGATGGACGGGGCCATGTACCGTCAAATCTTGGGTGAGAACCTCCTTCCCTCAGCCAGGGCATTGAAAATGGAGTCGTGGATGGGTATTCCAGCATGACAATGACCCAAAATACACGGCCAAGGCAACAAAGGAGTGGCTCAAGAATAAGCACATTAAGGTCCTGGAATGGCCTAGCCAGTCTCCAGACCTTAATCCCATAGAAAATCTGTGGAGGGAGCTGAAGGTTCGAGTTGCCAAACGTCAGCCTCGAAACCTTAATGACTTGGAGAAGATATGCAAAGAGGAGTGGGACAAAATCCCTCCTGAGATGTCTGTAAACCTAGTCATGTTTTGCAGAGGGGGTCAAATACTTATTTCCCTCATTAAAATGCAAATCAATTTATAACATTTTTGACATGTGTTTTTCTGGATTATTTTGTTGTTATTCTGTCTCTCACTGTTCAAATAAACCTACCATTAAAATTATAGACTGATCATGTCTTTGTCAGTGGGCAAATGTACAAAATCAGCAGGGGATCAAATACTTAATTCCCTCACTGTATATCATTTCTTTGTATGCATTAGCAAATTAGGATTTGTTTTCCATCACTGCAAAAGGAGTCCCTCTCACTGCACCCTTACAATGTGGAGTTGATGATGTTCCTACTTTGCAGGTTTTGGCTTTATTGTATAGAATACTGTCTCACCTTGATTTTGCAATTGTGACGTTTGTGACAACAGCGATTTCCCCCATAGTGCACCACTACTGTACCTGGGGAATCCAAAGCGCCACCATTTAGGTTGTTTCACCGTATTGAGAGAGGGAATGTAACTTTCCTTTCATTGTTTGCACTGTCTATAGCTTTACCGTCCTAGAAATACAAGCCATTTGATTTGAGCAATTAAAGTGTAATCATAATTGGAGTGAAGAATTACCACAGCTGCACAATCTGCCCAACTCCAAATCGGACCTCCCTCTATTTGGCTGGCATCAAACTCCATTTTTAATATATTGTCCACAGAAAGTGTTCAGACTGTAATAATGGGAGGGATTGTATTGCAGCATTTTCTATGCACTGTTTGACTTACTGGAGCTGGTTTGTAGTATGTGTTTGTAGTGTTTTCTAACGGTACTGTCCGACACAATGTGTTAACCTCTTAAATGTTCGTTTTTGTACAAATTTTGGCATGGTGATAAGGGTTGGACACAGTACATTACGTGTGCGAGCACAAGGATGGATTGAACCACCGTGTGCTTCATTCATATCATTCCACTCTTTAGAAATCTATTTGTTACTGAGAATAATGTAAAGGGATTTCTGAAATGAACCAGTTTTATTTGGTTACTTTTACTGGGACATAGTACAGAATATGACAACTTACCCTTTTCAATTCATCTGCTGATAAAGGACCTGAATCCTAATTTGAGATCCAAGCATGTTTTACTCAGATTGGGCACAAAACTCTCATTGATATCAATGTAGGATTTTTGTTGAAGTCTGAGTTTCATGGGTTCCCAGGTTATGATTACACCCATAGTCATAAGCCTTAATGATTTGAATACTATTGCAAACAGAATGTATCCACACCTGTGCCATTCTGTTAATACCGTACAACATTTTTGACTGCAACTAAAATAAATCCTACAAACCTTCTTAATCTGTGATCATTTAAGGTAACATGGCAAAATGTGGAATGGTATATAAACAGTATAGTTTGAGTATTTTATCATTGTTATTTATTTATATTTACATGTTTGTCTTTCACCAAATTATCTAAATATCAATTTCTGATGCAATACAGAACAAAAAAACGTATGGGTGGTGAAACCTCCAGCAGGTGGCAGTATTGCTACATGCATGCTATGAGAGTTCAGCATTATGTATAGGAAGTAACCACAATTACAGTGCCTGACTGAAAGAGAACTGTAGTCCATGGATCAACAACATCCCAGTTACTCACTCTACAAAATGTGCCAAGTGGCTAGAAGGAAGCTATTACTTATTACTGTTTGGCAACCAGCATACTGTACATGTCATACAAAATACTGTACCCCAGCAAATCTCGTAACTGGAAGGAATTTTGAGCACTATCTTCCAGCCAGAACATTATGAAATAAAATGGTGTGCGTGTGTTTTACCCAGTGTGTTAAGAGAACACCTTGCCTTGGACACCATTTTGTTCCCTAACCTTCACCATGGAAACGTGAAGGTGAGGAAAATCAAGACAAACGGCAGACTAGAGACGATCAAAGCCCTGCACATGAAAACCTAGTCTCCCTCAAAGGATTGTGGGAGCTGGCAGGAGATAATGAAAGGAAAGAACAGCTCAGACAATAAGAGCTGGCTTTACTGAATTACATTGAAAGCTTCCTTTTCCTGGGATAACCGAAAGTACTGCACTATTACAGTAAATGCTTTACCTTCTTGAACTGTTAATGATTATTACTTAGATTGTGCTTTATTTTAAATGTCATCTAAAAATAGCAATACAGTTTCTAGTAGAACATTTTCTTTCTGGCCAACAGAAGACGTGACTCTTATTGTAAAGTCACGTAATGAGTCCATACAGCAACAGCAGTTTTTTTCTTACTCTTTCAATTTTCTAGTGACCCTAAAAACTGCAGCATATTGGACAAAAATGGCATACACCTTTTTGATTGTTACCCATGTTACACTGTTTGGAGCCTTTTTTAAGTCAATACAAGCAAAAGTTGAAGACTATCATTCCTGAAATGTCATAGGTGACTTAATATTTATTTCTCTAAGCGTAAGAGTAGCCCCTGTGTACACAATGGTCTTCCACTGAATGTAAACATGGACCTCCACGGTGATCCTAACCATCAACCCTGTGCCACCCTCTAACCTCTTCCTTCACCCCCTCCATGATCGCTCTCACTCATTTTCTCTCTTTTTCTCAACGATGTGCTCTGACAGCTCTGTATTATAGATGCTTGAGGCCAGACGTAAACACGGCCCCCAATTACAGTGCCTTCAGAAAGTATTCATACCCCTTGAATTATTCCCCATTTTGTTGTGTTACAGCCTGAATTCAAAATGGATAGAAAACATATATACAAATCACCCATCTACACACAATACCCCATAATGACAAAGTGAAAACTTGTTTGTAGAAATCTTGGCAAATGTATTGAAAATGAAATACAGAAATATCTCATTTACATAACTATTCACACCCCTGTTAGAATCACCTTTGGCAGTGATTACAGATGAGAGTCTTTCAGGGTAAGTCTCTTAAGAACTTTGCACACCTGGATTGTACAATATTTGCACATTATTCTTTTTACAATTCTTCAAGCTTTGTCAAGTTGCTTGTTAATCATTGCTAGACAGCCATTTTCAAGTCCTGCCATAAATTGTAAAGCTGATTTAAGTCAAAATTGTAACTAGGCCACTAAGGAACATTCAGTGTCGTCTTGGTAAGCAACTCCAGTGAATATTTGGCCTTGTGTTTTAGGTTATTGTCCTGCTGAAAGGTGGATTAATCTTCCAGTGTCTGTTGGAAAGCAGACTGAAGCAGGCTTTCTTCTAGGATTTTGCCTGTGTTTGGCTCCATTCAGTTACTTTTTTATCCTGGAAAACTCCCCAGTTCTTAACGACTACAAGCATACCCATAACATGATGCAGCCACCACTATGCTTGAAGAGTGGTACTGAGTGATGTGTTGTGTTGAATTTGCCCCAAACATAACGCTTTGTATTCAGGACAAAGTTAATTGCAAACAGGATGCATGTTTTGGAATATTTTTTATTCTGTACAGGCTTCCTTCTTTTCACTCTGTCATTTAGGTTAGTATTGTGGAGTAACTACAATGATGTTGATCATCCTCAGTTTTCTTCTATCGCAGCCATTCATCTCTGTAACTGTTTTAAAGTCACCATTGGCCTCATTTTGAAATCCCTGAGAGGTTTCCTTCCTCTCTGGCAACTGAGTTAGGAAAGACACCTGTATCTTTGTAGTGACCGGGTGTATTGATACACCATCCAAAGTGTAATTAATAACTTCCCCATGCTCAAAGGGATATATTCAATGTCTGCTTTTTTTATGTTTACCTATCTACCCTTCTTTGTGAGGCATTGGAAAACCCTGGTCTTTGTGGTTGAATCTGTGTTTGAAATTCACTGCTTGACTAAGGGACCTTACAGATAATTGTATGTGTGGGGTACAGAGATGAGGTAGTCATTCAAAAATCATGCTAAACACTATTATTGCACACAGTGAGTCCATGCAACTTATGTGATTTTTAAGCAAATGTTTACTCCTGAAATTATTAGATTTGCCCTAACAAAGTGGTTGAATACTTATTGACTCAAGACAATTCAGCTTTAAAATTCATTTGTAAAAATGTCTAAAAACATAATTCCACTTTGACATTATGGTGTATTGTGTGTAAGCCAGTGACACATCTCAATTTAATCCATTTTAAATTCAAGGGGTGTGAAAACTTTCTGAAGGCACTGTATACATCAAATACTAAAATAGTTGTGTTCTGTCCCCCATCAAACACTACAATACTTGTGTTCTGTCCACCATCAAATACTAACAGACTTGTGTTCTGTCCCCAATCAAACACTAAAAGACTTGTGTTCTGTCCCCCATCAAACACTAAAATACTTGTGGTCTGTCCCCCAGGCTCCTGAAGCAAAGGCCTTGCCCTCATACTCACGCACCACTCAAATCCTGTCACATCCCTCACACTCCTCACATCCCTCACACCCCGTCACACCCCTCACAGTCCCTCACACTGTCACACCCCTCACACCTTCACTCCCCGTCACACCTGTCATACTCCCTCACACCCCTCACACACCCTCACACCCGTCACACCCCGTCACACCCTGTCACACCCTGTCACACTCCTCACACCTTCACTCCCCGTCACACCCCGTCACACCCTGTCACACTCCTCACACCCCCTCACACCCATTACAAGCTGTCAGACCCGTCACACCCATCACACCCCATTACACTGCAGGAAGTTCTATGAAGCTACAGACACTAGGAAAGTTATAGTCCTGAAAGAAAGAAGCAGAGAGCGTTTGGGGGACATGAGGTCCAAAGCTATGTGTAGAATGGCAGGGTCCTCTTTCACATCTCCATGCAAACCTGCTGATTAGAAGGTCCTGTGTAGATTGTATTTTCAACCAGTAACTATCAGGAAATAACACTAACCACGTTTCCATCCACAGTTTTTATGCAAGTAAAGTCATAGAGTATAAAAAAAAATCATGACAGCTGTGATAGAAACAGGAAGTTATGCGAGAAATGGCGGTGGAAACACCTTTATGCGGAAATATTGATATTATAACCATCATATCGACGTAAACTTGGAGTCACACAATGATATGTTGTGAGGTCCTCCCACTATGACTTGCGACACCATGCAGTTTATTAGGCTACAGATGAAATAAGTTATAATGAACTTCACAGGGTGGTGAAAGAGCACAGTGATCTTGATGCTCCTTTCCAATAAATATTGAGGGTCTTATTCTGGTAACATGATGATCAATGCTTGACTGCCGTTTGACAAATCCAAATATTCTCTCTCTTATCCCTAATAATCTCATCATGTAGACTAGCCTACCCGAGTTGTTGGCTAGAGCGCACGTGGCAAGACCAAAGTAGGCACATTTGCTATTTAAGGCAACAGTTTTTGTGACAAAACTATCGGTAGAGTTGAAAATGGAATGGAAACACATTGAACTTTAGATTTGTATTCGGTACATGAAAACGTAAGCGAAAAAGTACATTTTATGTGCACTACGTCATCACGCACTGAGTCCATTTGGTGGAAACAGCCACTGGTGGGAAAATGCAAATTTCTTCTTGATGTGGATTTTAGAATAGTTGCATGAGAATCTTCGCCAATTGGATGCAAACCTAGCTACTGCCCAAAATCTTTTCACACTTTTAACGTGCTAGTTTCATCAGCTGTTGAACAATATGATATAAAACACAGAAAAAACAGAATTTGGACTGTACTGGGCCTTTAAAAAGGCATTGTACAGTCAAGTGATCTGTGATGTTGTAGCCTACTTCTCAATGCATTCAAAAACGAAAAGGTTGTCTACCATCTGGAACCGTGTGTGCAACAATACCTCCACAGGGAACATACTGTCTCTATAACAGCACATTTAGGTCTATGCATTTGGCTTGTTGTAAAATCAGATATCCCAAGGAAAACCTATTTGTGGAGATGGCGAATCTGGCCTTCTGGAATGAGATTGGCCTTCTGGAATTAGATATGATGTAACATAACAGAAAGGGACACCCAATATCATCCATTGGACAAACACGCAAGAGGGAAAGCACTGTGGGATATGAAGGGTGAATTTGATAAGTGGCGAGGGACTAGCATTGGGAATTGGCATCCATTAAGTGTGACTGGCGTCTTTAGGAATAGAATTACCCCTCGGAGCGCCGTTCCCTCCGCCGCACAAGCCACCTGTTCAATATTTATGCCTGCACACAGATGCATGCCTCTGCTAAGGGTCTTCTTCTCCCCCACCCCCATCTACAATGCCAAGATGAGCACCACCACACTCCTATTCACATCACCTTTCTCTAACATCTAAAACCCCACCACTTTCACCTGGATTGCCGTGTTATGAGAGTGTTTTATCTCCACTTACGAGCTACGGTTTAATTCCCGGTTACAGCTCACACTATTTCCTGTTAAATTGATGGCAGCGGTAGGATTTGTCTCATATCTCTCAGGGGCATTGGGGAAGTATTCGCAGGTGAAGCTCTGTGCACAAGGATGCTACTCGAGAGAGAGTAACCGGTGTATGTGGGGCAGTGGTCTAAGGCACTGCATCGCAGTGCTAACTGTGCCACTAGAGATCCTGGTTCGAATCCAGGCTCTGTCGCAGCCGGCCGCGACCGGGAGACTCATGGGCGGCGCACAATTGGCCCAGCGTCGTCCAGGGTAGGGGAGGGAATGGCCGGCAGGGATGTAGCTCAGTTGATAGAGCATGGCGTTTGCAACGCCAGGGTTGTGGGTTCGATTCCCACGGGGGGCCAGTATAAAAATAAATAAATAATATGTATTCACTAACTGTAAGTCGCTCTGGATAAGAGCGTCTGCTAAATGACTAAAATGTAAAAATGTAAAATGTATGCGAGCCTTGTGTTTCTCTTTCCTACTATCAACTATTTTCATTCAACTAGTCAACACATTGGCATGCTTAAATAACGAGACAGTAATATATCATTTTTTCTTTCACAGTTTTGAGGATATATTGTAACCAAACCAAACAAAGACAACCACATTTCCTCAAATCCTTTGGCTATAGCCTATTAATTAATGCAACATTTCATGGACTGTAAATGGAATTGTGCTCCTTACAGTGCTGAAGCATAAAATATGAAGTAGGAAGCTGAGGCATGGTCAGAAGAACACTGGACGTCTGTGCTGTTAATATCAGACAGCCGCAGCGTTACACAATAATGAATAGACAGTGGTGGTGGGAGGGAGGCGGCAGGCTATTTCAACTCTCTGGTCCCTCAAGAGGCCATCAAGAGTCCCTTTTTTCTCAAGCCACTCATGACAATGAAGACAACACAAAAAGAGGGGCTCTCTTTTTCTTTTCTGGTGGAGGAGAAGGGGCAGGGGGTTGGTTAAGGATGATTTGTGTGCCTGTGTGTGTAGGATTTCTAGTTGCATCTGTGCTGAGCTTGTTCCAAATGAGTACGATTCTCAAAGTTTCCCATGGTCAGCTTGATACCGTACAAGTGTGGGAGGAAGAAGGAGTTGTCTATGGCATGAAGAGGACGGTTTGGGAAATCTAACTTTTAACTTATTAAACACGTTTTCAAAACACTAAACTGAATAGATAACCATAGTTCTGTCAGAGCAAAGTTTGCATGTCATTTTAGAGAGAGGTGTAAAATAAAGACAGAAGACAATAAACTGACAGAAGGCCTCGATTTGCAGATAATGTAATAACAGTGAATTTTAAGGAATGGCATGGTTTTATATCAATATCTAAAGATGACATCCACTTAGAGGAACAGCTTGCAGGTTGTGACAGTTTTAATGCAATTAATTAAATCCTTAAGAGTCTATTGACGCACCTGTGCATCAATCTAAGTAACATAATAAAAATGTCAGACATTGAGAAATCCTGAAAATCGGTCTTCTCACGAAAACGTCTGTAGCATCCGAACGGTTTTAAAAGATGAGACCTTCACGACACGATGGTGTTCTCCATTTTGCTCTAGGACCCCCACAAGTATCACGGGACTCCTCTGAAGGTAACTCATACAAATTAGTGGAAGTATGGAGGTAGTTTTGTGCCAACAAAATAAGGGGTTAAATATGTGTCCAATAGCTAAGCAGACACTTCAAAACCTTATACCTTATGGTTTATTTTTCGACTATCTTTCTTGCCATTTATGAATGTGTTATTCATTGCGTTTCTACGGGATATAGTAGTAAAGGCCAAATTCAATATTTTATCAAATACATTTTGTATATATATATATTTTTATACCTAAAAGGGTCCTAAAATTAGCTAAATGATCCATGGTATGACCATCTTAAAAAATGCCATATGTTAGCAAAAAAACGGCTTAGACTTTTAGAGGCTTTAACATATCTTATACAGAGTAAGCATTCTGAGTGAACCAGCAGTGCTTCCCCGCAATTGATTGAATTGTTCCAGTTTGCTGACGACACGACAGTGGTAGGACTGATCACCGACGACAATAAGGCAGCCTATAGGGAGGAGGTCAGAGACCTGGCAGTGTGGTGCCAGGACAACAACCTCTCCCTCAATGTCAGCAAGACAAAGGAGATGATCGTGGACTACAGGAAACAGAGGGGCAAGCACGCCCCCATCCACATCGATGGGGCTGTATTGGATGGGTTGAGAGCTTCAAGTTCCTCGGCATCTACATCATTAGGGAATTAACATTTGTATTTGTATTTATTAGGGATCCCCATTAGCTGCTGCCAAGGCAGCAGCTACTCTTCTTGGGGTCCAAACACATTAAGGCACTTACATTACATATCAAACAAAAGATAAAACAGTACATCATATAAACATTATTACACCTGTCAGCCCTGACTCTGGGGACTCGTATTTGTTGAGTCAGGGTGTGTATTCTGTGTGGTATGTTCTATGTTGTATTTTCTAGGTTTAGATCTAGATCGTCTAGATCTATGTTGGCCGGTGTGGTTCCCAATCAGAGGCAGCTGTCGCTCGTTGTCTCTGATTGGGGCCCATACTTAGGTAGCCTATTGGCACTAGTGGGTTGTGGGATCTTGTTCCAGTTAAGGTATGTTGTGTTGTGCTGCCTTGGACTTCACGTTTCGTTTTGTTTGTTGTTTTGTCGTTGTGTTTAATATTTAATAAACATGTACGCATATCACGCTGCGCCTTGGTCCTTCCCGTCTGTAAGCGAACGTGACAGAAGATCCCACCAAACGAGGACCAAGCAGCGTGTCCAGGAGCAGACAGCCTGGACATGGGATGAGATCCTGGAAGGAAAGGGTTCCTGGACATGGGAGGAGATTCAGGCCGGGATGGATCGCCGTCCTTGGGAGGAGACAGTGGAGGCGCGGTATAGAGAGGAGCAGCGGCAACGCAGAAGGCGCCGGCCGAGAAAGAAGCCCGAGAGACAGCCCCAATAATTTTTTTCGGGGGGGCTAAAAGGGTGGTTGACGGAGCCTAGTGTTAGAGCAGAGCCAACTCCCCGTACTCACGCGAGGAGGCGTGTGACTGGGCAGGCTCCGTGTTATGCGGAGCTACGTACTGTATCGCCAGTACGCGTGCACTGCCCAGTGCGTCCTGTGCTAGCACCACGCACGTGCCGTGCGAAGATGGGCATCCAGCCAGGACGGGATGTGCCGGCTCAACGCTCCTGGTCTCCAGTACGCCTCCTCGGTCCCGCATATCCTGCGCCGGTTCTATGTACTGTATCGCCAGTACGCGTGCACAGCCCAGTGCGTCCTGTGCCAGCGCCCCGCACGTGTAGTGCGAAAGTGGGTAGCCAGCCAGGATGGGTTGTGCCAGCTCTCCGCTCCAGACCTCCAGTCCGCCTTCGCAGTCCGGTTCGGCCCGTTCCTTCTCCCCGCACTAAGCCAGTGGTGCGCGTCGCCAGCCCGGTCCGGCCTGTTCCTGGCCCTCGCACCAAGCCAGTGGTGCGCGTCGCCAGCCCGGTCCGGCCTGTTCCTGTCCCTCGCACCAAGCCAGTGGTGCGCGTCGCCAGCCCGGCCCGGCCTGTTCCTGTCCCTCGCACCAAGCCAGTGGTGCGCGTCACCAGCTCGGTCCGGCCTGTTCCTGTCCCTCGCACCAAGCCAGTGGTGCGCGTCGCCAGCCCGGTCCGGCCTGTTCCTGCCCCTCACACCAAGCTAGTGGTGCACGTCGCCAGCCCGGTCCGGCCTGTTCCTGTCCCTCGCACCAAGCCAGTGGTGCGCGTAGCCAGCCCGTCCCGGCCTGTTCCTCCCCCTCGCACCGAGACAGTGGTGCGCGTCGCCAGCCCGGGCCGGCCTGTTCCTGCCCCTCGCACCAAGCCAGTGGTGCGTGTTGCCAGCCCGGTCCGGCCTGTTCCTGCTCCTCGCACCAAGCCAGTGGTGCGTGTGTCCAGTCCGGCATGGCCCGTGCCTGTTCCACCGGTGCCTTTTCCGGCACCGGTCAGCTGCTCCACTCCGGAGCCAGAGCAGTACGCTCCACCGGTGCCCAGTTCAGCTCCGGTCAGCTGCTCCACTCCGGAGCCAGAGCAATCCGCTTCACCGGGGTCCAGTCCAGCTCCGGTCAGCGGCTCCACTCCGGAGCCAGAGCAGTCCGCTCCACCGGTGCCCAGTCCAGCTCCTGTCAGCGGCTCCAGTCCGGAGCCTGTGCAGTCCGCTCCACCGGTGCCCGGTCCAGCTCCGACCAGCGGCTCCAGTCCAGACCCAGACGTCAGCCCCTCTCCAGGTTCGGGGTCTCCCACACCAGGGTCCAGACAGGGCTTGGTACTTCATGGGAGGAACGAGAGGGGAAGCAGCGCGCCGAGGTCCAGACCAGACCAGGGGCGCAACAGGGAGGCGGAGAGTAAGTGGTCGTCACGCCCTGAGCCGGATCCGCCTCCGGGCGGAATGCCCACTCTCTGATTGGGGACCACACTTAGGTAGCCTATTGGCACTAGTGGGTTGTGGGATCTTGTTCCAGTTAAGGTATGTTGTGTTGTGCCGCCTTGGACTTCACGTTTCATTTTGTTTGTTGTTTTGTCGTTGTGTTTAATATTTAATAAACATGTACGCATATCACGCTGCGCCTTGGTCCGTCCCGTCTGTAAGCAAACGTGACACACCACTACATACAGTTGAAGTCGGAAGTTTACATACACTTAGCAAATTTCTTGTTAACAAACTATAGTTTTGGCAAGTCGGTTGGGACATCTACTTTGTGCATGACACAAGTAATCTTTCCAACAATTGTTTACAGACAGATTATTTCACTTATAATTCACTGTATCACAATTCCAGTGGGTCAGAAGTTGACTGTGCCTTTAAACAGCTTGGAAAATTCCAGAAAATGATGTAATGGCTTTAGAAGCTTCTGATAGGCTAATTGACATCATTTGAGTCAATTGGAGGTGTACCTGTCAATGTATTTCAAGGCCTACCTTCAAACTCAGTGCCTCTTTGCTTGACATCATGGGAACATCAAAAGAAATCAGCCAAGACCTCAGCAAAAAAATTTGTAGACCTCCACAAGTCTGGTTCATCCTTCGGAGCAATTTCCAAACGCCTGAAGGTACCACGTTCATCTGTACAAACAATAGTATGCAAGTATAAACACCATAGGACCACGCAGCCGTCATACCACTCAGGAAGGAGACGCGTTCTGTCTCCTAGAGATGAACGTACTTTGGTGCAAATCAATCCCAGAACAACAGCAAAGGACCTTGTGAAGATGCTGGAGGAAACAGGTACAAAAGTATTGTGATGTCACGAGAGGCTGTGTCCTGGAGGGACGTTACATCCCCCTGAGGTGGCTGCAAACCCAGACAGCTATGGCTCCATCTGCTGGTATGGTCGGGAACTCCACCCCTCTATGGCCAATCTTCCCACGCAGCTGAAACAAATGAGGAGCTGATGAGCTGAAGGTTTGGGAAGGGAAGAGACACAGTCTCCAGGCTGGGCTCTCTGGAGGACAAGAGTGCTGCACGTCCACTTCCATGAGGAATATAAGGATTTGGAGATACTTACCTTTGGGAAATACTCACCTTTGGATATATGCACCTGTGGAAATACGTGTGGGACATTTGGAAGGACGTTTTGCTGGGTTGGCCACTAGCTGCAACGTGGAATACAGTAAGACTGGGGAAAAGTTATTTGAGCGAGGGAGAGTTATGATTTTGGATGTGGAAGAGACATCCCTGAACTGTTAACCCTTAAGAGCCACCAGAGAACAGAATTGTGTTATACTTTCGTTAGTTTCCCAAGACCTTTAATAAAATCCTTGTTTTGGTTGAACCTGGTCTCCTTGCACTACTTGAGCAATCCCGCTGAAAGCTGTGTAGCCTCTCGTGACATCACAGATGGTGGAGAATACAGGCATGCTCAAGCGTTAATAGTGCATGTCAGAGGAGGATACCGAAGGTTTGATCACCCAGTTTTCCAAGTTGGCCGTAGGGCTCCCCGCCGACTGAAATGGAGGACATATTGAAAGCCCTTGTTGCTGGCCAGCAAGCCCAGATGCAAGCAAACGTGGCTCTCTTGGAGGAGCAAAAGAAAGCCAACCTTCTGAAGGCAGAGGAATTGCAGTTGCAGAGACAGAGGGTGGTCCAAAATACCCGCCCAATAAAGGCAAGTGACTTTATATCTAAGATGGGAGCTACCGATGACATTGAGGCATACCTGCATGCATTTGAGGCCACGGCCACTAGGGAAGCCTGGCCCAAGCAACAGTGGGTTGGTCTGTTAGCCCCCTTTCTAACCGGGGAATCACTGAATGCTGTCCGGGACCTGGGCCCTGACCAGGTTACTGACTATGATGCCCTGAAGTCTGAGATCCTCAGCAGATATGGACTCACAAAGTTTGGCATGGCCCAGCGCTTTCACAGCTGGACCTTCCAACCAGACCAACCTCCTCGGGCGCAGATGCATGAACTTGTCCGAATCGCAAGGAAATGGCTGGATCCGCAGAGGAATACAGCAGCGGCGGTGGTGGAGGCCGTTGTGGTGGATCGTTACCTACGCGCCCTGCCTTATGAGGCAAAACGGTTCATCAGTCAACAGGCCTTGACCACGGCTGATCTGACCGTGGAAGCTGTGGAAAAGTACCAGGCCACAGCGGAGATGCAGAATGCTTCCCGAAAAGACCCCAGGAGTGCGGCCCCACCACAAATGGGAAGAACCCGTCCAAAGGACCCCAAGGTCTCGAACCCAGCCACGTCAGGACTTATCCCGGCTCCAGGGGGAGCCAGAAACCAGGCGGGTCCAAGAAGAGTACACCAGGAGGGGGAAACTCGACAGTGTTACCGGTGTGGGGAGATGGGACATATCTCCTGGCAGTGTGGGAAACCAGCCGATGAACCTATGCCCACTGCGGAGTCCTCCAGCTCAGCACCCACACACCGTGTTGCCTCGCTCTTGGGAGTCGTAGATGGCGGCCCAGATCGACCCCCCCACCTGCCCGGTAACTGTGAATCACCATGATGTGGAGGCCTTACTGGATTCTGGTAGCCGGGCCACCCTGGTGCGTAAGGATTTGGTGGGCCCAACGTGTCTGACCCCGGGGAAAGTCCTCCCAGTTTCCTGTGTCCATGGGGACACCAGAGAATACCCCATTACTGAACTTACAATGACCAGCACACGGGGAACCATACACACGACGGCGGGGGTGGTTGATTCCCTCCCCGTCCCTGTCCTAATTGGACGAGACTGCCCAGCCTTTTACCCACTCTGGAGAGAGTCTCAGGAGAGGATAACCCGAGTACCTCGGAAACGGAGAGGCAAGACTCATCCTGGGAAGGCTCCGGTGCAATCCTCCGAATTACTCACTCCCGCCCGGGCTCGGATAGGGATGGCAGGTGCCCAGACCGACACAGAGACGGAGCTACAGAATCTGGACAAAGAACTGTCTGGTCTGAAGGGGACCGCTGAGAGGTATCGTTTGTTAAAGCAACAGTTAGACATGAAGACAGAAGAGTTAGATATCCTCCAGGCTAAACTCCAACAGAGCTCCTTCCATAAGCAACAGGAGGAGCTGGAGAGGCTGCGCAGGACCATCGAGGAGTGTGAGGAGACCCTGCGCAGTAGTAAGGAGGTCCAGAAGAAGGCAGAGGAGAAGTACAAGGTGTTGGAGAACAAGATGAAGAATGCGGAGGCAGAGAGAGAGAAGGAACTGAAAGCTGCTCAACAGAAGCTAAACTCTGCTAAAACCAAGGCTGATGCGTTCAGTAAGAAACTCAAGGAGAGACAACAGGAGGCTGAGTCCCTGGTCCTAGAGTTGGAGGAGTTGAAGAGAGAGCAGTCTGGCAAGCACCACGGCAATGCGGACGCCCTCTCCCGGCGTGATGCCTTCTTCGCTGCCTTTACCCGACGAGGACGTCGGTCCCGAGGAGGGGGGATGTGTGATGTCACGAGAGGCTGTGTCCTGGAGGGACGTTACATCCCCTGAGGTGGCTGCAAACCCAGACAGCTATGGCTCCATCTGCTGGTATGGTCGGGAACTCCACCCCTCTATGGCCAATCTTCCCACGCAGCTGAAACAAATGAGGAGCTGATGAGCTGAAGGTTTGGGAAGGGAAGAGACACAGTCTCCAGGCTGGGCTCTCTGGAGGACAAGAGTGCTGCACGTCCACTTCCATGAGGAATATAAGGATTTGGAGATACTTACCTTTGGGAAATACTCACCTTTGGATATATGCACCTGTGGAAATACGTGTGGGACATTTGGAAGGACGTTTTGCTGGGTTGGCCACTAGCTGCAACGTGGAATACAGTAAGACTGGGGAAAAGTTATTTGAGCGAGGGAGAGTTATGATTTTGGATGTGGAAGAGACATCCCTGAACTGTTAACCCTTAAGAGCCACCAGAGAACAGAATTGTGTTATACTTTCGTTAGTTTCCCAAGACCTTTAATAAAATCCTTGTTTTGGTTGAACCTGGTCTCCTTGCACTACTTGAGCAATCCCGCTGAAAGCTGTGTAGCCTCTCGTGACATCACAGTATCTATATCCACAGTAAAACGAGTCCTATATCGACATAACCTGAAAGGCCGCTCAGCAAGGAAGAAGCCACTGCTCCAAAACCGCCATAAAAAAGCCAGACTACGGTTTGCAACTGCACATGGGGACAAAGATCATACTTTTTGGAGAAATGTCCTCTCGTCTGATGAAACAAAAATAGAACTGTTTGGCCATAATGACCATCATTATGTTTGGAGGAAAAAGAGGAAGTCTTGCAAGCTGAAGAACACCATCCCAACCGTAAAGCACGGGGGTGATAGCATCATGCTGTGGGGGTGATTTGCTGCAGGAGGGACTGGTGCACTTCACAAAATAGATGGCATCATGAGGAAGGAAAATTATGTGGATATATTGAAGCAACATCTCAAGACATCAGTCAGGAAGTTAAAGCTTGGTCGCAAATGGGTCTTCCAAATGGACAATGACCCAAAGCATACTTCCAAAGTTGTGGCAAAATGGCTTAAGGACAACAAAGTCAAAATATTGGAGTGGCCATCACAAAGCCCTGACCTCAATCCTATAGAAAATGTGTGGGCAGAACTGAAAAGCGTGTGCGAGCAAGGAGTTCTACAAACCTGACTCAGTTACACCAGCTCTGTCAGGAGGAATGGGCCAAAATTCACCCAACTTATTGTGGGAAGCTTGTGGAAGGCTACCCGAAACGTTTGACCCAAGTTAAACAATTTAAAGGCAATGCTACCAAATACTAATTGAGTGTATGTAAACTTCTGACCCACTGGGAATGTGATGAAAGAAATAAAAGCTGAAATAAATAATTCTCTCTACTATTATTCTGATATTTCACGTTCTTAAAATAAAGTGGTGATCCTAACTGACCTAAGACAGGGAATTTTTCCTAGGATTAAATGTCAGGAATTGTGAAAAACTGAGTTTAAATGCATTTGGCTAAGGTGTATGTAAACTTCCGACTTCAACTGTATCTACAATACAAAATGTATAATACCACTATACAACAATATTACAATGTACGTGTGTGTAGAATGCATGTGCTAGCGCTTGTGTGCGTATGCGTGTGTCTGTACCTGTCTCTTCACAGTCCCCGTTATTCCATAAGGTGTATTTTTACCAGTTTTTTAAAATCTGATGGTAACATGGTCCAAACACACCAACACAGTCGTGAAGAGGGCCCAACAACACCTCTTCCCCCTCAGGAGGCTGACAAGATTTGGTATGGGCCCTCAGATCCTCAAAAGGTTATACAGCTGCACCATTGAGAGCATCTTGACTGCCTGCATCTCTGCTTGGTATGGCAACTGCAAGGCACCTGACTGCAAGGCTCTACTGAGGATGGTGAGTATGGCCCAGTACATCACTGGGGCCGGGCTCCCTGCCATCCAGGACCTCTATACCAGGTGGTGTCAGACGAAGGCCCTAAAAATTGTCAAAGACTCCAGCCACCCAAGCCATAGACTTTTCTCTCTGCTACCGCAAGGCAAGCGGTACCAGTGCACCAAGTCTGGAACCAATAGGAGCCTGAACAGCTTCTACCCCCAAGCCATTAGACTGCTAATCAAATGGCTACCCACTGCTGCTACTGTCTATTATCTATCCTGTTGCCTAGTCACTTTAACCCTACCTATATGTACATAGCTACCTCAATTACCTCGTACCCCTGCACATTGACTCGGTACTGGTAGTCCCTATATATACAGTAGCCATGTTATTTTTACTCGTCATTGTTATTCCTTATTCACTTTGTATTTATTCCATTTAAAAATAATAATATATATATATATTATCTTCAACTCTGAGTTGTTGAAAAAGGACCTGTAAGTAAGCATTTCACTTAGTCTACACCTGTTGTTTACGAAGCATGTGACAAATAAAATTTGATTAGAATTTTACTTCACCTTCATATCTGAGTCCTGCATTATATCATGGAACTGCAAAAATAATATGACCGTCTCCTTTATAGGCTGTCTTTCATAATGGTGGAGGAGGACAATAGCGCTGGCTCCATAAAAAACATCCCTAAAGTGCCTTCCTTTAATCTTCAGGAAAGGCTTGTAGAATGTGAAGTGTTACTATTCCAGAAAGACATAGGGAAACTGGGCCTCTCTGCAAACCAAAGGTCTTAAGAGGGCTTTCTGCTTAATGGATTTGGAGGCAGCAACTTGTCTGCCACAGGATAAAGAGACCTCCCACATAATGATTCCCATTTTAGACCTTTGGTCTGACCAAGTGTGGAGGCAAGGGATTTGGTAAAATAAAAATGTGTTTCATTTAAAAGAATACACTTGCAAACTTCCTGTGCATTATAAGCGTATTCATAATGATTTATAAGCTATGCATTATAATGAAAGATTGGTGTTTACAACTGCTCATAAACATCTAGTAAAACTATATCCATAAAGTTATCTGGCCAGGTTGCATAATGCATTATGAAGCATAATTATATACTGCCCTATAAGTAGAAGAAATTCAAATGTTTTGTTTGTGGTCTTTATTTCCTCCAATAGGTCCAGAATACCTTCTCAAGCTACAGTCACATGGTCAGGGAAAAACTCCTTGTCCAATATAAAAGTGTAGTTCCTTTTTATACCATAGGGGGCACTGTCATGTCAGACTACTGCTGTCAATAGAAATCACATCTGGTTCCAAAACAATACTAATGTCACCTTCAACAGTTATAGAAGACAGTCCCAAATACCTCACTCACTGCCTCGGTTTGCGGTATGCTGAATGTCTATAATGAAATCAGCTGTAGGCATTGTGGAGAGAGAGAGAGAAGGAGAGAGGGAGAGAGAGAGAGCGCATGGGGTGACAACAATAGGATAGCTTGAACTATTTTCCCCATGAGAGGTCAATTCATTGAATTTAGATACGGATGAGGGAGTTGACAAATATTGACAGTACAACACATTTCTATTTTTGACCTTTTACATGTTATCCAAGTGCCAGCTCAGGACAATGTGGAGCAAATAAAGGCATTCAGTGGTAATTTTCCAAATCCATTTTTAGCCAGAAGCAATTGCCTCTATCGCTGGCTAGTGTGAATCGAAGCACACTGTTTTATTAAATGTTCAGTTGTCTGCATGATGGGTTATCACGGCCCTATGAGGGAAAGTCCAGTGTGGATTAAAATGTGTGTATTCGTAGATCCCAGGCAAAAGGACCAAATTACGGCAATATTGATTATTTGCATGCAAAAACATACTTGCAGGCACAAACACACACACAGCCTTATCTCTGGATTTAATGAGGAAATGTATAGTTGAAAGACCAGTTACCAGTTGCAGTCTGAAATAGGCTTAATTTTCTGTCCTTGTTTGTGTAAAGAGAAAAAAGTAATTATAATTATGAGGGTGTAATTCTTGAGGGCTGCCACGGGTGCAACAGAAAAGGTTATGGAACTGCTGCTGCAGAGATTATTTCCCTGGAGTCTATTATTGCTGAAGCAACCGTAGATATATGAATGCCTCGAAGCACAATAGCTACCTCACTAGCTCTGGCGGCCTCCTTGGTAGACGGAGCACCGCAGAAATATTTGTTATCTCAAATGGTGTAGCTCTTTTGTTTCTGACAAGCACAGCTCCAATGGGGCCCTCTGTGACAAAAAATAAAATAAACAATCCACAAACAGAGGATTTTTTCTGTTGCCCATGCAGCCTTGTGGTTTGACAAAAAAATTATGCAATTTCTGTTTAGTCCACTGGGATTTGTAGAAAGGATTTGGAGTATGATCGCTGTTTTGGAACTCTTCAATGTGTCTCAGAGGCTTTGCAATTCACCAGAACCATATTATTGACATCATTGAGTGAAACACAATAATTGACACTTGCTGAGTGAAAACTTCTGTGCTTGTCACACCTCTGCCGTGAGGCTTGGATAACATTAGATACATGTATTAAACCCATAGTATATTAAGCTCATATCAACCCAGTAATCTGAATAAAAATCCAATATTAAAGGACAGGAATGGGAAAAGAGCTCTTATTGGGAGGGAGTCAGAGCGGAGGAGGTGGCACTCAACGTCTCATTGAGAGTCCATTGAGACTTAAAGGAGTATTCATTCCCCGTTAAGCTTCATTGGTTTTTTCCTCCTACTGCGTCCCCCGGGAAACTGCCACTCAAACGCACGTCTCCCTGAATGGCCACATGGATCCTGTTTTGACAGGATAGTGTCTTTCTTCTCCTTTCATAAGTGGACTGCTCTAATGCCTGGAAACTCGTGATTAGTTTAGAGAGAGCCCCCTTATCTTTTGTGGAGCTCAAAGGACACTGTGGCGCTCAATGGACACTGTCCATCAAAATGGTGGTGCCCATCATGGACATACTCATGGAGAATACACTATAGGTCCCAAAGGAGGCGATGGGGTTCCAAAGAATGGAGACATCGCAATACCATTGCTCAGAAACATTTCAGTTAATGAGATGTGGTGTCATGAACCCTGCATCCTGAGTCGGTTCCTGCCTGTGTTGCCATTTTTCTGCTCGGAATCTCCAGTTTCCTGAGGGTTCGTGAACGCTCCCGGCCTGGTTGCCGGGCGACGTTGCTAGGCGGGAGATCTCCCGATTAACCGCACCTGCATCTCATCAGCGGTCTGCACACCTGGTCCTGATCATCACCCTTCTTAAGCCCTGACCTGACATCCATTCCCTGCCGGATCGTTAGCCATGAACAGTATGTTTGTCAGAGTATCAGCCTTGGAGTTTCTAGCGTTAGTTTTGTTGTTTTGCACCTTGTTGGCTTGCCGTGTACTTACCTCCGTTTTGTTTCTATCTGCAGTCAATCTCCCGGAACCTTCACCCAACCCCTGCCTGGTTGTCGGCGGCTGCCGAGCCATTCTTGGATCTACCACTGCACCTCCACCAACTCATCTCCGCCGTCCGCTCTGTCCCCTGGATTATTCTACATCGTTTTTTGAATCTGTTAAATAAATACTCACCTTCGTTTCAACTCACCTTGTCCTGGTCTGCTTCTGGGTTCTGGCTTAGTAAACCGTGACAGAACGATCCGGCCAGAAATGAACCCAGCGGACCTGGACTCTGTTCGCCATGCCATTACCCATCAGGAGAAGATGTTGGGACAACATAACACGGCGCTACAGGAGATAGCTTTGTCCGTTCTGAACTTTTCTACCAGTCTGACGAAGATCCAGGCTCAGCTCAGTTTGCCGGTGGAGAATCCACGACTGGTTTCACCCATCTCGCCTGCCGCTTCTGGAGCTGTGCCCTTCCGTGAGCCCAAGGTTCCGACGCCTGATAAATATGAGGGGGAGTTGGGAAGATGCCGTTCTTTCCTTATGCAGTGTGGATTAGTGTTCGATCTACAGCCCCACTCTTATGCCACAGACAAGGCTAGGATAGCCTTTGTCATTGAGTTGCTGCGTGGTCGAGCTCTGGAGTGGGCTTCAGCCGTTTGGGAACAACAGGACACCTGCATGGCCTCATACCAGGAGTTCACGGCCGAGATGAGGAAGCTATTTGACCATCCCGTCCGAGGTATGGACGCAGCTAGGCGCCTGTTTTTGCTTCACCAAGGAACTCGCAGCGTTGCCGACTTCGTGATCGAGTTCAGGACTTTGGCTGTGGAGAGTGGGTGGAATGAGGAGTCTCTGCAAGCGGCCTTTTACCAGGGGCTGTCGGAGCAGCTCAAGGATGAGTTGATCTCCTATCCGGAGCCTAGTGACCTGGACAGCTTGGTAGCCTTGTCTATTCGGGTGGATAACCGAGTTCGAGAGAGAAGGAGGGAGAAGCAATGGGGCCCGTCCACTTGTTCCCGGCGGTCGTCAAACTGCTCGGCTCGCTAAAGTTGGGAGGACTTTTAGCGAGCCAGTTTCAACCTCTCAATACCTCTGTCAGACCCCGTTTCCCGGCTACCCTCATGAACAGGAATCAGAGTCTAGCGATTAACGCTTTCGTCGAATCAGGTGCCGATGGAAGCTTTATTGATGCCGAAGTGGTGGAACAGCTGGGGCTTTCCAAGGAGCGATTACCGGAAGCCATTGAAGCTTCCACTCTGAACGGCAGTAGTCTGGCACGTATCACGATGAGGACTGAACCGGTTAAGATGCTGTTGTCAGGGAATCATTCTGAGGTGATCTCATTCTTCATTCTGCCTTCTTCCCATGTTCCTCTGGTCCTTGGATACCCCTGGCTGAAAGAACACAATCCCACGTTCGATTGGGTGACTGGCAAGGTAACTAGTTGGAGCCTTGAGTGTCATGCTAACTGCCTCAAGACTGCCTGTTCCCATTCTGTTCCCAGTCAGGTGATTGAGGCTAGACCCCCAGATTTGTCCCTGGTTCCCGAGACATATCACAATTTGGGGGAAGTGTTCAGTAAGCAGAGGGCTCTGTCACTCCCTCCCCACCGACCATATGACTGTGCCATAAACCTGTTCCCTGGAGCTGTCTATCCCAAGGGACGGTTATACAGCATCTCCCGACCTGAACGTGAGGCTTTGGAGACCTACATCAAGGAGTCCCTAGCGGCTGGTCTCATTCGTCCCTCATCATCACCCCTGGGGGCAGGATTCTTCTTTGTGGGTAAGAAGGATGGCTCTCTTCGACCGTGTATTGATTATCGGGGGTTGAATGATATCACGGTCAAGAACAAGTATATCCTGCCCTTGATGAGCTCTGCCTTCGACTCCTTACAGGGTGCTACTGTGTTCACCAAGCTAGACCTACGCAATGCGTATCACCTGGTCCGGATCAGAGAGGGGGACGAGTGGTTGACGGGTTTCAATACACCGATGGGTCACTTCGAGTATCAGGTGATGCCGTTTGGACTGACCAATGCTCCAGCAGTGTTCCAGAGTATGGTGAATGACGTCCTGAGAGATATGATCGGTCTCTTTGTGTTTGTTTACCTGGATAACATTCTTATCTTCTCGAAGGAACCTTCCAGCCACGTCCAGCATGTCAGGCAGGTTCTGCAGCGATTGTTGGAGAATCGCCTGTTCGTGAAGGCCGAGAAGTGCGAATTTCACGCCCACACTACATCCTTCGTCGGGTACATCATCTCCAGGGGAGAGATCAGGATGGACCAGGAGAAGGTTAGGGCGGTTCTGGAATGGGCCCAGCCCGGTACGAGATTGCAGCTCCAGAGGTTTCTGGGGTTTGCGAATTTCTATCGCAGATTCATCCGGGATTACAGCTGTGTGGCCGCTCCTTTAACTGCCCTGACTTCCAGTACCAGGACCTTCAGTTGGAACCCTGAGGCGGACCGAGCGTTCCTGGATTTGAAGAGGCGATTCACCAACGCACCGATTCTCTCTCAACCTGACACGGCCCGTCAGTTCGTCGTGGAAGTGGATGCGTCTGATGTGGGGGTTGGCGCCATCCTGTCCCAGCGATGCTCCACTGACGGGAAACTCCATCCCTGCGCCTACTACTCTCGTCGTCTTTCGTCTGCGGAGAGGAACTACGATGTGGGTAACCGGGAGCTTCTCGCGGTGAAGCTTGCCTTGGAGGAGTGGCGCCACTGGTTGGAGGGGGCGGAGCAACCGTTTATTGTCTGGACCGACCACAAGAATCTTGCTTACGTGCAATCGGCTAGACGTCTCAACTCCCGTCAGGCCAGGTGGGCTTTGTTTTTCGGACGCTTTAATTTTCCCTGACGTTCCGACCTGGGTCTAAGAACGGCAAGGCGGACGCCTTGTCCCGGATGTTCTCCAAGACGGAGGAGAGTGGGGCCAAGACCGAGACGATTCTTCCCCGGAACTGTGTCGTGGGAGCAGTTATGTGGAGGATTGAGGAGGAGGTTATGGCGGCCCTTCGGACGCAGCCCGGTCCCGGTAACGGTCCACCCGGTCGTTTGTTTGTGCCTGAGTCGGTTCGTTCTGCTGTCCTCCAATGGTCCCACGCCAGCAAGATGGCTTGTCACCCTGGCGTGGCCCGGACGATGGCGTTACTTCGCAGACGATTTTGGTGGCCGGCCATGGGAGAAGATACTCGGAGGTTTGTTGCTGCCTGTCCAGTGTGTGCGCAGAATAAGAGTGCCAACCGGCCCAGCTCTGGACTACTTCACCCCCTCCCTATTCCCCGCGACCATGGTCGCATCTGGCCCTGGACTTTGTCACTGGGTTGCCCTCTTCTGAGGGGAACACGGTCATTCTGACTATCGTGGACAGATTCAGTAAGTTCGCCCACTTTGTGCCCATTTCCAAGCTTCCCTCGGCCTCTGAGACCTCCGAGATCCTGGTTAGGGAGGTTTTCAGGGTCCACGGGTTGCCCAGTGACATAGTTTCCGACCGTGGCCCTCAGTTTACCTCTGCTGTCTGGAAGTCTTTCTGTTTGGCCATTGGAGCTACAGTCAGTCTCACATCTGGTTTTCACCCCCCAATCTAATGGTCAGGCGGAGAGAGCCAACCAGAAGATGGAATCCACGCTACGCTGCCTTGTCTCCTCCAACCCCACCTCCTGGGTCTCTCAGTTGCCTTGGGTTGAGTATGCCCACAATACTCTCCCTACATCTGCCACTGGGATGTCTCCCTTCCAGTGCCTGTATGGCTACCAACCTCCCTTGTTTCCTTCTCAGGAGAAGGATCTCTCAGTGCCCTCTGTTCAGGCCCACATTCGTCGTTGCCACCGGACCTGGCATCGGGCCAGAAAGGCCCAACCTTAGAGTTTCTGACCGGTATCAGCTCCAGGCGAATCGTCGCCGGATTCCCGCCCCCACCTATACCATCGGAGATAGGGTCTGGTTGGCCACACGGGATCTTCCTCTGCGGACTGAGTCTAAGAAACTGTCACCGAAGTTCATTGGTCCGTTTGTGGTGGAGAAGGTGATCAATCCTGTGGCGGTTCGACTCAAGTTACCTAGAACGTTCAGAGTCCATCCCACCTTTCATGTCTCCTGCCTCAAGCCTGTTCTCCTCAGTCCTCTGTTACCCCCTCCGCCTCCTCCTCCTCCCCCTCGGATGATCGGAGGTGGTCCTGCCTACACGGTGCGCCGCATTATGGATTCCAGACGGCGGGGCCGGGGTTTCCAGTATCTCGTGGACTGGGAGGGGTATGGTCCTGAAGAGAGGAGTTGGATTCCTCGGCGCCAGATCCTGGATGCTGACCTCCTTCGTGACTTCTACCGCCTCCATCCTGGCGCTCCGGGTAGTCCGCCCGGTGGCGTTCGTCGGAGGGGGGGTACTGTCATGAACCCTGCATCCTGAGTCGGTTCCTGCCTGTGTTGCCATTTTCTGCTCGGAATCTCCAGTTTCCTGAGGGTTCGTGAACGCTCCCGGCCTGGTTGCCGGGCGACGTTGCTAGGCGGGAGATCTCCCGATTAACCGCACCTGCATCTCATCAGCGGTCTGCACACCTGGTCCTGATCATCACCCTTCTTAAGCCCTGACCTGACATCCATTCCCTGCCGGATCGTTAGCCATGAACAGTATGTTTGTCAGAGTATCAGCCTTGGAGTTTCTAGCGTTAGTTTTGTTGTTTTGCACCTTGTTGGCTTGCCGTGTACTTACCTCCGTTTTGTTTCTATCTGCAGTCAATCTCCCGGAACCTTCACCCAACCCCTGCCTGGTTGTCGGCGGCTGCCGAGCCATTCTTGGATCTACCACTGCACCTCCACCAACTCATCTCCGCCGTCCGCTCTGTCCCCTGGATTATTCTACATCGTTTTTTGAATCTGTTAAATAAATACTCACCTTCGTTTCAACTCACCTTGTCCTGGTCTGCTTCTGGGTTCTGGCTTAGTAAACCGTGACATGTGGGGTAATTTATGGCCCTATCATCCAGTTTATTGGATAAGTCTTGCCAACATTTTTATTACCCTGAAAGCATAAAGTGAAAATTAAATGAAACATTTTCTCTAAAATAAATTAAATGATAAAACTAGGAAAATAATGTGTTGATGTATGTATTTGGCCAAGACTACAGTATGTTAACAGCCTATATTGTACTGATAATTGCCTATTAGGTAGTAGGCCTTTAAGGTTACAGGTATTAGTCCAATCAGAGGAAAATACCAGTGGGAAGATGGCAGAAGCAGAAGTGTCATTTGAAGTTGAAAGCACGTCGAGTACAGTTAGTGAGAAAGATGAGTGGACAACAGTGAAGTCCTAGAATGGAACAAAAAGCGCTAGAATTGTTGTGGAAAATGAGTCTGATGAATCGTTGCTTGTTGGAGTACGCTTTTTGGATAAGGATGTTTATTTGGGAAACCCTTTTGAAGTCACGAGGATGGTGAAGAAGGCATTGGGAAAAGTGGGTGCAGTAAAAGTAACCAGGAGTGGTATGGTGTTGATATCGTGTGTATCTAAAGATAAAAAATAGTGTGCATTGTGGCTCGCGAAGTTATCGACGCATGAAGTGGACAACTTAGATTTTCGAAGCAGGACACCGGTAAAAGGTGTTATCTCTGGCGTCCCGTTGGACATTAATAATCAATATCTTAGGCTAAATATGACAGGAGTAGTTAATGGACGTCGCTTGACCCAAATGGAAAATGGGAAAAAGGAGTACATTTTATCTGTATTATTGATGTTTGATGAGTATTTACCCCCCTATGTAAAGTCGGGATATATAAGACATGCTGTAAGAGCGTTTGTGCAAAACCCGATGCAATGCAAGAAGTGTAAAAAGTTTGGCCATGTGTCAAGTGTTTGCAGATGGAAGGAATATGTTATTGAAGAGTCTGTGACTGTAAAATGTTGCAACTGTGGTGGGGATCATATTTCCAAATTCCCAGAGTGCCCTGTTATGGTGAAAGAGGTTGAGCTGTCAAGTATCAGGGCTGTACAGAAAATCTCTTATGTGGAGGCGGTGAAGAGAGTTGAAGGGGCAAGAGGCGACAGTTCTGAAGAAGATATGGCGGTGGATGCACCACAATCAGTTGCAAATGTTATACGTCAATCAAGTGATCTGGATACACTTATTGTGAAGAAGGTGGCTATTTTAGCATTTACAGTGCATTCGGAAAGTATTCAGACCCCTTAACTCTTTCCACCTTTTCTTACTTTACAGCCTTATTCTAAAATTGATTAAATAAATGTTTTTCCTCATCAATCTACACACAATACTCCATAATGACAAAGCGAAAACATGTTTTTAGAAATGTTTGCAAATGTATATATATAAAAAAACAAAAAAAACAATGTACATTACATATACATAAGTATTCAGACCCTTTGCTATGAGACTTAAAATTGAACTCGGGTGCATCCTGTTTCCATTGATCATCCTTGAGATGTTCCTACAACTTGATTGGAGTCCACCTGTGGTAAATTAAATTGATTGAACATGATTTGGAAGTGCACACACCTATCTAAATAAGGTCCCATAGCTGACAGTAAATGTCAGAGCAAAAACCAAGCCATGAGGTCGAAGGAATTGTCCGTAGAGCTCCGAGACAGGATTGTGTCGAGGCACAGATCTGGGGAAAGGTACTAAAACATGTCTGCAGCATTGAATGTCCCCAAGAACACAGTGGCCTCCATCATTCTTAAATGGAAGAAGTTTGGAACCACCACGACTCTTCCTAGAACTGGCCGCAGGGCCAAACTGAGCAATCGGGGGAGAAGGGCCTTGGGCAGGGACTAGTCAGGATCGAGGAAAAGATGAACGGAGCAAAGTACAGAGATATCCTTGATGAAAACCTGCTCCAGAGTGGTCAGGACCTCAGACTGGGGTGAAGGTTCACCTTCTAACAGGACAACATCCCTAAGCACACAGCCAAGACAACGCAGGAGTGGCTTCGGGACAAGTCTCTGAATGTTCTTGAATGGCCCAGCCAGAGCCCGGACTTGAACCCGATCGAACATCTCTGGAGAGACCTAAAAATTGCTGTGCAGCTGACAGAGCTGACAGAGCTTGAGAGGATCTGCAGAGAAGAATGGGAGAAACTCTCCAAATACAGGTGTGGCAAGCTTGTAGTGTTATACCCAAGAAGACTCGAGGCTGTAATCGCTGCCAAAGGTGCTTCAACAAAGTACTGAGTAAAGGGTCTGAATACTTATGAAAATGTGATATTTCAGTTTTTTATTTTTAATGCATTTACAAAGATTTCTAGAAACCTGTTTTTTGCTTTGTCATTATGGGGTGTTGTGTGTAGATTGATGAGGGGAAAAAACAATTTAATCAATTTTAGAATAAGGCTGTAACGTAAAATAATGTTGAAAAAGTCAAGGAGTCTGAATACTTTCCGAATGCACTGTATAGCCACAGTTATTAATTGTACTGCACAAGTGTCCAAGAAGTCCAAGAAGCTGGACATCATTATATCTGCAGCCGAGAAGTTTTTGGGCCTCCAAGAATTAACGGCAGAAGCATTGCAAGGACTACTGTCGCCAGGAAATGTCCCGCCATCACAGGATCCTTCTGAGCCTGTGTAGGGACCTTATTAAAACAGAAAAGCAGGCTGATTTAGTTTAATTAACATTTCGTTATTGATAGTTTGTATGGAATTTTTTAAAATTATTTATTTACCAGAATGTTTTCCTTTTCGTATCTTTATTATCCACCTGTACAGTAGGTGGCGGAATGCACATATCATTGTTGTGAACGCCATTATACCAAAGAAGAAGAGGAAGAAGAACGCTACAGGTATGGGTGTGGTTGGAGGCATGTCCAACCCACAGATGCCATCTTGAATTTAGGCTGCAGGTCCATTGTTTGGGAGAGCATTGTTTTCTACTTGTTTGGGATTTTAGGCCTGTTTTCGCCTATGTTCCACTCTGCTATGGGGGACATTTCCTTGGATTTGGACTTGAAGTTCCTTTCAAAACTCAGCGACCCAAACTGGAGGATCTGGTACGACTAATGTTTTGTGGATTTGTTCTTTGGACTGTTGGCTCTGACAAAACTATTAATTTGTTGATGTTTGAATCATTATTTTGTTGCTTATGTTGAACCTCTATGATATTCATACTGTTATTGCCAATATACTCTTATTGCACTGAAGACATCCCTCCATCTTTTATTTCTGTCAAGTTTATGTTTCATGCAAGTTTCTTCCAACCTGACACTAGAGGCACCACAACGATTGTCTCAAGTCACAATGAGGTTATTACATATGAATATTCTGTTGTACAGTGCCTATAGAAAGTCTACACCCCCTTGAAATGTGTTCACATTTTGTTGCGTTACAAAGTGGGATTGAAATAAATTTGTGTCATTTTTGTCATTGATCAACACAAAATATTCCATAATGTCAAAGTGAAAAGAAAATTCTACTTATTTTTGCACATCAATAAAAATGTAATAACTAAAATATTGTTGTTGCATAAGTATTCACCTCCTTTATTTAGGCAAGCCTAAAATTTGGCATAGCAAATCACATAAATTATATAATAGAGGTTGACATGATTTTTCAATGAAAACCCATTCCTCTGTCCCCCATACACACACACACTGTAAGTTCCCTCAGTCAAGTATTGAATTTCAAGCACAGATTCAACTACGAAGACCAGCGAGCTTTTAGAAAGCCTCATAAAGAAGGGTAGTGAATATCTCTTTATTAAGCATGGTCTAGTTAATAATTATGCTGTGGATTATGTATTAAACCACCCAGACACGTCAAAGATACAGTCGTCCTTCTGAACTGAGCTGCAGGACAGAAAGGAAACTGCTTAGGGATGTCACCATGAGGCCATTGGTTTTTTAAAACAGCTACAGAGTTCAATGGCTGTGATGGGAGAAAACTGAGGATGGAGCAACAACATTGTAGTGACTCCACAATAATGACTTAAATGACAGAGTGAAAAGAAGAATACAAATATTCCAAAACATGCATCTTGTATGCAACAAGCCACTAAAGTAATACTGGAAAAAAGAACTGCTGCAAACGAATACACGTTTTGGTTTAAATGCAAAACCTAACGTTTGGGGCAAATCCAACACAACTGCCTCCTTATTTTCAAGCATGGTGGTGGCTGCATCATGGTATGGGTATGCTTGACATTGGCAAAGAGTTTTTCAGGATGAAAATAAACGGAATGGAGTTAAGCACAGGCAAAATCCTAGAAGAAAACCTGCTTCAGTCTGCTTTCCACCAGACACTGGGAGATGAATTCAACTTTCAGCAGGACAATAATCTACAACACAAAGCCAAATATACACTGGAGTTGCTTAAAATGTTCCTGAGTGGCCAAGTTACAGTTTTGACTTAAATCTGCTTGAAAATCTATGGCAAGACTTGAAAACTGCTGTCTAGCCATGATCCCTATAAACACCTTGACAGAACTTTAAGAATTTTGAACAGAATAATGGGCAAAGTACACAGGCAAGGTCAAAGAACAAAAATTAACATTTTTCCTTTCTTCCTAAATTGATGTACTTTTACGATAGGGGAAAGTATAACAGTCTGCAGTGTAAATGTATCGTAGTGACATTTTGTTTTTAGCTTCTAAGGCTGCATTTACACAGGCAGCCCAATTCAGACCTTTTGCCAATTATTTGCATAGCTGATACCCAGCTGATATTTTCCCTAATGTGTAAAAAGCAAAAAAAACTAATGGAATCTGATTCAGATTTATACCACCTCCATATGTGGACCTGACTCCTGATACAAACCCCATCCTCCATATACGACCTCTGTCTGGACGCTCTGATCAGATTATTTTAGCTCTGAAGTGGAATTTTTACCTACCATTACCATGACAACCACCCCAACAGTGACAGGAAATGAGCATTGTATCCGTGTACTGCTTCAGAGGCTACATCGAATGTGAATGCGCAAATCTTATATGGGTCACATGTTAGATTGAGTGTGCACAGTCAGGAAAAAAGATTGGAATGTAGAAATAAAATCAGATTTGGGTTCTTAGGATGGCTGTGTAAACACTGCCTAAGTGAGACAATGATTCAACCAGTTTTTGTGAATGTGCCAAAATGAGGTGCTTTGGTGTTTTCTTCCTGTCAGGTCCAGATTTGACAGGCCTTAGATCAGATGTGCACTGCAGCAATTCACAGCATCATGGCTAATAGGGAGTGCATTACATGGCAGATATACAGTGCCTTGCAAAAGTATTCATCCACCTTGGCGTTTTTCATATTTTGTTGCATTACAACCTGTAATTTAAATGGATTGTTATTTGGATTTCGTGTAATGGACCTACACAAAATTGTCCAAATTGGTGAAGTTGCATTAATAAAATAACTTGTTTCAAAAAATTATACAAAATAAATAACGGAAAAGTGGTGCGTGCATATGTATTCACCCCCTTTGCTATGAAGCCCCTAAATAAGATCTGGTGCAACCAATTACCTTCAGAAGTCACATAATTAGTTAAATAAAGTCCACCTGTGTGCAATCTAAGTGTCACAAGATCTGTCATATGATCTCAGTATATATACACACCTGTTCTGAAAGGCCCCAGAGTCTGCAACACCACCAAACAAGCAGCACCATGAAGACCAAGGAGCTCTCCAAACAGGTCAGGGACAAAGTTGTGGAGAAGTACAGATCAGGGTTGGGTTATGAAAAAATATCAGAAACTTTGAACATCCCACGGAGCACCATTAAATCCATTATTAAAACATAGAAAGAATATGGTACCACAACAAACCTGCCAAGAGAGGGCCGCCGACCAAAACTCACAGACCAGGCAAGGAGGGCATTAACCAGAGAGGCAACAAAGAGACAAAAGATAACCCTGAAGGAGCTGCAAAGCTCCACAGCGGAGATTGGAGTATCTGTCCATAGGACCACATTAAGCCGTACACTCCACAGAGCTGGGCTTTACAGAAGAGTGGCCAGAAAAAGCCATTGCTTAAAGAAAAAAATAAACAAACATGTGGGAGACTCCCCAAACATATGGAAGAAGGTACTCTGGTCAGATGAGACTAAAATTGAGCTTTTTGGCCATCGCGGAAAACGAGAAAACCATCCCTACAGTGAAGCATGGAGGTGGCAGCATCATGCTGTGGGGATGTTTTTAATCGGCAGGGACTGGGAAACGGGTCAGAATTGAAGGAATGATGGATGGGGGGGGTGAATAGTTATGCACGCTCAAGTTTTCAGTTCTTTTGTCTTATTTCTTGTTTGTTTTCACAATAAAAAAAATTTAGTTGTGTAAATCAAATGATACAAACCCCCAAAAAATATATTTTAATTCCAGGTTGTAAGGCAACAAAATAGGAAAAATGCCAAGGGGGATGAATACTTTCGTAAGCCACTGTATCTTCGACAGTTCTTATAGATGTGTGGGTTGTCTAGCAAAAAAACTGATGGGTGCACAACTTTGGGGCAAGATGCTGTACTGTCAACTCCAAACGAATACTGACAACGTGAACTATATTTAGTCTCCAAATGTTTATTGAAGACTTAAATACATTTACGCAATAAGCACTTGTTGTCTCTCAAATACAGTTCTTGGTTAGCTAGCTAGCTAGCGAATATTTGCCATATTAGCATAGACGTGACATAAATCAAAATGCCTCAAAACAAGACATGGTATCAAGAACAAGATACACATGGCAGCTTCTTGTCATTGTTGCTAGCTATCTGACCGTTCAGAAATCTAACACACGGCCATCTTCCCCATCGATGCGCTTGTGATGTCTATGGTTGGGGAAATCACCTGACTCCAAGAGCTTGCTGGGAAAAGCATCATATTCTATGGTTGAATATGACACCTTCTTGACTTGTCAGTGCCTAATGAACATGGTAGATGTGCCAACTAGTGGCTGTCTAAACCTTCTCTGTTCTCTATTCTATGGTCTCTGGCGAATTCCAAGCCTATCTCCTTTTCTCTTAGCATTTAACTTTTCCTTAGATTTCCTATGATGTGGAATCCGGGGAAGGGAATATTTTCTCTCTCTATCTAGGTTGCAGAATTTCATCAAGGGAATGCATTTCCCCCCTTTTTGAAAGTCAAATGTAATCTGCCACAGCCAATTTAAAGTAGGGTGATTTGTTTCTCCCTAGTGTTCTTTCAGTACCGCTAGGATAATTAGGTGCTTTGTTTAGCTTGCCTCTTAGGCGCTCATTTGATATAGCCAGTCACACATTGAGCGCCAGTACAAAATGAGCGCTTTGGGAAATGCGTTTACAAACCATTAACCACACACTTATAGAATTGGAGTCTGAGGAGCTATAGAACATTCATGCTTTGTTCGGAATCGCATAACTCCATACTATCTCTATAGTATAATGAGTGTGTGGTCGTTTAGTATGTAGAATATGCATGTGGGGTAGTATGTTCATATTAGTACGATGGAAAGACAAGGACTTCATACTGCATAAACTGAACGACAGTTTACAGGAGAGTCAGTTAACTACAAGAAAGCTATTACAGTAAACTACTAAAACAGTTTATTACAGGAAAACTACTACAGTAAACTACTAACACAGTAAACTACTAAAACAGTTTATTACAGGAAAACTACTATAGTAAACTACTAACACTGTAAACTACTAACAGAGTAAACTACTGACACAGTAAACTACTACTACAGTAAACTACTAACACAGTTAACTACTAACACAGTAAACTCCTATAATAAACGACTACAGTAAACTACTAACAGGGAAGAAAGATGAGAAAAGTACTGTGGGAATTTAAGAAAAAAAATCCAGGAAGTAGCTTTTAAACTTTTTAACAAAAAGTTCTTATAGCAAGGCATCTTTGTCTGACATCCTCAACACTAAACCCAGGCCTGTGAATCTAAAAAGGAGGGGGTATGGATTATTGCCTAAAATAAGGCCACTGACAAGCAAATTATGTAATGGGAACACCCTGTAGCCTCCAGGATTCCTACAAAGTGCCAAGTTATCCATTTTCACCGCCTAAAGCTATCAACTAAGTACATTTGAACAACCTCCTACTTGTTTTTACCTACCGCCATCATACATCTTCTTATTCAGGACCCCTATGTGGCTTTAGGGATACAATTATCCTTCAAAATGTTACCGTGATTCTGGGAGATGTGTGTGGGAATGGTGGGACTCTGAATAATACATACTTAATTGCATTCTCAAGAGTAATTCAAATGTTAAAATATACACTACATATACAAAAGTATGTGGACTCCCCTTCGGGTATTTCAGCCACACCCGTTGCTGACAGGTGTAATCTCCATAGACAAACATTGGCAGTAGAATGGCCTTACTGAAGAGCTTACTGACTTTCAACTTGGCAACATCATAGGATGCCACGTTTCCAACAAGTGAGTTCATCAAATTTCTGCCCCGCTAGAGCTGTCCCGGTCAACTGTAAGTGCTTTTATTTTGAAATGGAAACGTCTAGGAGCAACAACGACCCAGCCGCAAAGTGGTAGGCCACACAAGCTCACAGAACGGGACAGCCGAGTGTTGAAGCGTGTAGCGCGTAAAAATCATCTGTCCTCGTTTGCAACACTCACTACAGAGTTCCAACTGCCTCTGGAAGCAACGTCAGCACAATAACTGTTCATCGGGAGCTTCATGAAATGGGTTTCCATGGCCGAGCAGCCGCACACAAGCCTAAGATCACCATGAGCAATGCCAAGCGTAGGCTGGAGTGGTGTAAAGCTTGCCGCCATTGGACTCTCGAGCAGTGGAAACGCGTTCTCTGGAGTGATGAATTACGCTTCACCATCTGGCAGTCTGACAGACGAATCTGGGTTTGGCTGATGCCAGGAGAATGCTACCTGCCCAAATACATAGTGCCAACTGTAAAGTTTGGTGGATGCTGTTTTTCATGGTTTGGGCTAGGCCCTTAGTTCCAGAGAAGGGAAATGTTAATGCTACAGCATACAATGACATTCTAGACGATTCTGTGCTTCCAACTTTGTGGCAACAGTTTGGGGAAGGCCCTTTCCTGTTTCAGCATGACAATGCCCCTATGCACAAAGTGAGGTCCATATAGAAATGGTTTGTCGAGATCGGTGTGGAAGAACTTGACTTGCCTGCACAGAGCCCTGACCTGAGCACCATCGAACACCTTTGGGATGAATTGGAACACAGACTGAGTGCCAGACCTAATCGTCCTGCAGCAATGTTCCAACATCTAGTGGAAAGCCTTCCCAGAAGAGTGGAATCTGTTATAACAGCAAAGGGGGGACCAACTCCATATTAATGCCCATGATTTTGGAATGAGATGTTCCACGAACAGGTGTCCACATACTTTTGGTCATGTCGTGTATCTGCAACATTGATACAATGTTAAAATGTACTCTTAAGCGTTTTATCTTGACTGGGTTAATATGTAATAATAACTTGCCTTTTGAATCAGTGGATATGGACACAGAGATGCCCAAGCATATACACACCTGATTCATTATATGTTGAGCTCCATTACTGTTAAAGCTGGACCAATTGTTGAGCTACATTACTGTTAAAGCTGGACCAATTGTTGAGCTCCATTACTGTTAAAGCTGGACTATTTGTTGAGCTCCGTTACCGTTAAAGCTGGACCAATTGTTGAGCTCCATTACTGTTAAAACTGGACCAATTGTTGACTGGCACTATTGTGGGGTACTGAGGGGTGTTGAATGAAGAGAAAAATAGATAGGGCTGCCCACTCCCAGTGAGAGGTAACAAGATGTCTTACAGTGCCTTGCAAAAGTATTCATCCCCCTTGGCGTTTTTCCTATTTTGTTGCATTACAACCTGTAATTTAAACTTATTTTTATTTGGATTTCATGTAATGGATATACACAAAATAGTCCAAATATGTGAAGTGAAATGAAAAAAATAACTTGTTTCAAAAAATTGTATAGAATAAATAATGGAAAAGTGGTGCGTGCATATGTATTCACCCCCTTTGCTATGAAGCCCCTAAACAAGATCTGGTGCAACCAATTACCTTCAGAAGTCACATAATTAGTTAAATGAAGTCCACCTGTGTGCAATCTAAGTGTCACATGATCTGTCACATGATCTCAGTGTATATACACACCTGTTCTGAAAGGCCCCAGAGTCTGCAACACCACTAAGCAAGGGGCACCACCAAGCAAGCGGCAACATGAAGACCAAGGAGCTCTCCAAACAGGTCAGGGACAAAGTTGTGGAGAAGTACAGATCAGGGTTGGGTTATAAAAAAATATGTGAAACTTTGAACATCCCATGGAGCACCATTAAATCCATTATTAAAAAATTGAAAGAATATGGCACCACAACAAACCTGCCAAGAGAGGGCCGCCTACCAAAACTCACAGACCAGGCAAGGAGGGCATTAATCAGAGGCAACAAAGAGACCAAAGATAACCCTGAAGGAGCTGCAAAGCTTCACAGTGGAGATTGGAGTATTTGTCCAAAGGACCACTTTAAGCCACATTGCTTCAAGAAAAAAATAAGCAAACACATTTGGTGTTCGCCAAAAGCCATGTGGGAGACTCCCCAAACATATGGAAGAAGGTACTCTGGTCAGATGAGACTAAAATTAGCTTTTTGGCCATCAAGGAAAACGCTATGTCTGGTGCAAACCCAACACCTCTCATCACCCCGAGAACACCATCCCCACAGTGAAGCATGGTGGTGGCAGCATCATGCTGTGGGGATGTTTTTCATCGGCAGGGACTGGGAAACTGGTCAGAATTGAAGGAATGATGGATGGTGCTAAATACAGGGAAATTCTTGAGAGAAACCTGTTTCAGTCTTCCAGAGATTTGAGACTGTGACGTAGGTTCACCTTCCAGCAGGACAATAACCCTAAGCATACTGCTAAAGCAACACTTGAGTAGTTTAAGGGGAAACATTTAAATGTCTTGGAATGGCCTAGTCAAAGCCCAGACCTCAATCCAATTGAGAATCTGCGGTATGACTTAAAGATAGTTATGCATGGTCAAGTTCAGTTTTGTCTTATTTCTTGTTTGTTTCACACCAAAAAATATTTTGCATCTTCAAAGTGGTAGGCATGTTGTGTAAATCAAATGATACAAACCACCAAAGAATCCATTTTAATTCCAGGTTGTAAGGCACCAAAATAGGAAAAATGCCAAGGGGTGTGAATACTTTTGCAAGCCACTGTAATTCAGGATAGTTTTGACATCTTAAATTATTTCATAACTGTAGCAGATCTTATTTGTATGGATCAACACAATATTATTCGTCATCATGCCAATATACTGCATGCAATCTGAAAAGTAATTTTTGTCTCTCCAATAGCATCGAACAGCAACGGGAATAATTATTATATTGGAATGGGTTTGATGAAATGTTCGATTATGAAATGTGTATCTCTCTATAGAAAGGCTATAGCTTTGTGTGTGGGATGAATATCAACTAAAGAATCCTCCCGCACATAGGCATCCACCAGTCACATGTGCTATTAAATACTTACTGCATCTCAATTAGAATTCTCTGTGCAGGGTGAGCCAATTGCATTCTGCCATAATAGGAAGACTATAGGTCATGATTCCTCTTCTCATATCCTCCCTCCTGCTCTACAATAACATACTGTAAGTTATAGCAATATTCATTAAGATATGTGGAAGCCGGGAAGATGCTTAAATTAGACAAGTGCCTTTTGCTCTGTTATGTCTGAATTTATGACACATTGAATCATACCAAAGTCTATTCTGAGGTGCCTAAAAAGCGTCTTTATGCTTGCGTTTTAATAGTGAGAAAGATCGTCCATTGCTGTTCCACTGCATTAAATCTCCATAATGAATAAAAACTGAAACCATAAATGCATATTAGTGGATGGATTACCATTTTTTGTTTCGCTATAACTGTCAAAGGAACGGGGTAGGTTGGCGCCAATAAACATAAACATCTGTGATAGCCATCTCAAGATGCTATACACTGATTGATACATTTTAGTTAGAGTTAATCACTTGTTTAATAGTGTACTGTACAGTCAAGAGGAGACGCGCAAAATTGAATGTATTGTATTATGCTCTTTGTTCGATAATCTTGAGAAGCTTGTACAGCAATGATCCATGGCATGCTTTTGTATATGTGTGTTTATAGCATTTGGGCATTTCCATGTAAAAGGACCCATTATCACCAACGGGAAGTTCATAGGAACATGTCACGTTGGGTGTCAAATGAAAGCTAAGAGTGTATATGTTTTAGAAATTAAGGCATATATAAATGTTTCAACCATTTTCCAACCCACAAATTAGGAATAAGCAAAGGCTTTGATTTCTGGTCAAACAGATGGAAAAGGTGTCTTAAAAGATATTAGAAATACATAAAAATGCAATAATATTGAAGTAAAGACCCCTGCCGACTAATATCAACACATATTTAGTTTTGGATAAATGTTTAAGAAAATTGCCTTATGCCTTGAAATTCCATTACCAAAACCCCACATTTTAAATATATTTTCTCATTTCTCTCCCTCATGAGAAGGGAGGATGATAGAAGTTCACAGAAGTAACAAGTAATGATATACCTACCAATTAGTTAGTGTTTTTACTGATATCAAGTTTGTTTATTAAATATGATTAAAACTGATCTGTAAGGGAATTTCAGCAATTTAATTGGCTACAATGGGAAATCAAAACAGTCACCAACCACAGTTGTGTTCACAAGTTTGGACAGTACAGTACAGTAAAAAAAAGTAGTGTAGAATTCAGTACAGTAAATAAAAGTAGAGTATAGTTCAGTACAGTATTGTACTCCACTGAACTCTACTGTACTGTACTGAACTCACCTTTTCTGTGCTGTACTGAAATCTACTCTACTAAACTCTACTTTGATGTCCAAACTTGAGAAACATAGACGTCTGTGATTGGTTCAGATTTGGTCCGGTCCGGCTGTAAATCCACTTCACTTACTGTAGTTCAATAACCAAAATAGATTTTTTCAAAGTCAATGTGTCATGTCATAGCTGACACCCCATTATTTCTGCAGACATCGCTGAATCTTAAATCAGAGTTTATGAAAACGTGGACACAATTCTTTGCATCTGCATAGTTCTTCCAGTAAATGTGTTTTTGTAAAATGTTCAGTGTAGATTGTTAAAATTAGTCCTTGTGCATAGAGTTGTATGGTTTGTTAAACTTAGAAATCAATCAAATGTTTTTGGCATACATTTTAAGTGACATGTCTGCGTCTCTGTTAACGTGGAATTGCCCATATCAGTTTGTCCCTATAAGGAGTAGCTGTCACCCTCTTTTAGAAATGCTGTGTCGACTAGACTTTATATTCGATGTTAGTGTGGGGTCCTGAATTATTTAATGCCAGATGGTGTCCTCTAACACTGGGATTAAATACTAAAGCAATTCCCATCACAAGAACCCATCCACACATCACCAACACTGGAAGGAATTGTAGCAAACAGTGAAAAGCTGCTTCACCACATTTGATGTGTAAGCTCTAAATCTATTTCAAAGTGGAATATTGGGAGATGTCAATGAACAGAGCACTGATGGTCATAGTCATGCCCACCTTTGATGTCAGTCCTATCAAACTCAGCAGCTTGTCTGAGGGGGAAATTAGACACATCTCAAAGCCATTACTGCCCCATTAATAAGATAACATTTGATTGCTGTGTTAGTGGCACATCATTTTGATACCACGGTGTTCAGGCCTTGTTATCTTACTGGTACAGAATATACACTACCGGTCAAAGGTTTTCGAACACCTACTCATTCAAGAGTTTTTCTTTATTTGTACTATTTTCTACATTGTAGAATAATAGTGAAGACATCAGAACTACAAAATAACACATATGGAATCATGTAGTAACCAAAAAAGTGTTAAACAAATCAAAATATATTTTATATTTGAGATTCTTCAAATAGCCATCCTTTGCCTTGATGACAGCTTTGCACACTCCTGGCACCTGAATTTATCCAATATAAACTCTTGTTTTGCTCTGTTTGCTTCCGTTTGGTTCTGAAACGGTAAATGCTTTCCATAATGAATACACCAATGGAAACCTGCCTAATGGATACCTGCCTACTGACAATGCCTGGACTGCACGAGACAAACATATGTACACGGTAAGCATTAAAGAATGTAAATATTTTAAAGTATCGAGCAATAGTGGACTTTTGAAGTAGCCGCTCAAGTTGATTTTGAGGGTAGGTAGGCCTACCTGTTCCCTGTAGTGCAGCAGTAGTCATCTCACGTGACCTTCCAAACCATGTGTGTGAGAAGCCTGGATTTCCGAGACTAGTGCTGCGTTCATTACCAAGTGGTAAGGTGGTAATTACCAGTTGTGAAGACGTAAATACGAGTTGGGTGCATTCAACTGGGAAATACCATCCAACATGGAGGTCATTAGAAGGCTTGTGATTGTTTTGTTCTCTTTTCCTTCTCATTAAAAGTATATCCAGATCTGCTTCACTTTCTAAATCAAAAGGAAGATGAACAGAATACATTTTGTACCAACAATTTCTATTTTGTTCTTACCATAAACAACAACTGCTGAAGATGCCGCCATGCTTGCTGTCTTTTTTGTTGACAAATGACGTCAGAATATATTTTATATTTGAGATTCTTCAAATAGCCACCCTTTGCGTTGATGACAGCTTTGCACACTCTTGGCATTCTTTCAACCAGCTTCACCTGGAATGCTTTTCCAACAGTCTTGAAGGAGTTCCCACATATGCTAAGCACTTGTTGGCTGCTTTTCCTTCACTCTGCGGTCCGACTCGTCCCAAACCATCTCAATTTGGTTTAGGTAGGGGGATTGTGGAGGCCAGGTCATCTGATGCAGCACTCCATCACTCTCCTTCTTGGTAAAATAGCCCTTACACAGCCTGGAGGTGTGTTGGGTCATTGTCCTGTTAAAAAACAAATGATAGTCCAACTAAGCCCAAACCAGATGGGATGGCATATCGATGCAGAATGCTGTGGTAACCATGCTGGTTAAGTGTGCCTTGAATTCTAAATAAATCACAGACAGTGTCACCAGCAAAGCACCCCCACACCATAACACCTCCTCCTCCATGCTTTACGGTGGGAAATACACATGCGGCGATCATCCGTTCACCCACACCGCGTCTCACAAAGACACAGCAGTTGGAAACAAAAATCTCCAATTTGGACTCCAGACCAAAGGACACATTTCCACTGGTCTAATGTCAATTGCTCATGTTTCTTGGCCCAAGCAAGTCTCTTCTTCTTATTGGTGTCCTTTAGTAGTGGATTTTTTGCAGCAATTTGACCATGAAGGCCTGATTCACACAGTCTCCTCTGAACAGTTGATGTTGAGATATGTCTGTTACTTGAACTCTGTGAAGAATTTATTTGGGCTGCAATTTCTGAGGCTGGTAACTCTAATGAACTTATCCTCTGCAGCAGACGTAACTCTGGGTCTTCCATTCCTGTGTTTGTCCTCATGAGAGCCAGTTTCATCATAGCGCTTGATGGTTTTTGCGACTGCACTTAAAGAAACTTTCGAAGTTCTTGACATTTTCCGTATTGACTGACCTTCATGTCTTAAAGTAATGATGGACTGTCATTTCTCTTTGCTTATTTGAGCTGTTCATGCCATAATATGGACTTAGTCATTTACCAACTGGCTTCCAGTTGAGGCTCGCATCTACTACAAGACCACGGTGCTTGCCTACGGAGCTGTGAGGGGAACGGCAACTCCTTACCTTCAGGCTCTGATCAGACCCTACACCCAAACGAGGGCACTATGTTCCTCCACCTCTGGCCTGCTAGCCCCCCTACCTCTATGGAAGCACAGTTCCCACTCAGCCCAGTCAAAGCTATTCGCTGCTCTGGCACCCCAATGGTGGAACAAGCTCCCCCACGACGCCAGGACAGCGGAGTCACTGACCACCTTCCGGAGACACTTGAAACCCTACCTCTTTAAGGAATACCTGGAATAGTATAAAAGTAATCCTTCTACCCCTCCCTCCCCCACTGGCTATCATAAGTTGAATGCACCAATTTGTAAGTCGCACTGGATAAGAGCGTCTGCTAAATGATGTAAATGTAAATGTATACCACCCCTACCTTGGCACAACACAACTGATTGGCTCAAACGCATTAAGAAGGAAAGAAATTCCTCAAATTAACTTTTAAGAAGGCACACCTGTTAATTGAAATGCGTTCAAGGTGACTACCTCATGAAGCTGGTTGAGAGAATGCCAGAGTGTGCAAAGCTGTCATCAAGGCAAAGGGTGGCTATTTGAACAATCTCAAATATGTTTAACACCTTTTTGGTTACTACATGATTCCATGTGAGTTATTTCATAGTTTCGATGTCTTCACTATTATTCTATAATGTAGAAAATAGTACAAATAAAGAAAAACCCTTGAATGAGTAGGTGTTCTAAAACTTTTGACTGGTAGTTTAGTTTAGGTTTTTGTACTCCTGCTCAATAAATATTCCAATAAAAAGGACTTATAGATTTCCCATAGCCGCTACAAGCCTAACTTTACAACCAACTGGGTATCAGGCTTGCCCTTGTGTCTAAAAACAGCAATAGCCTGAGCTAAAGGCTCTGGGAGAAAATATTAGGTCACAGGCAAGATTACTCATCATGTGAGCATAGTTTATCTAACCACCTTTGCTACACAAACAAGCACCTTTATTCCATCCAACTCAACAAGTTCCTTATGTTGCATAACTATAAATTATAGTTCTCATATCTCTCTCCCCCTCCCTCTACCCTCCCTCCCTTCACCAGCTACATGTCTTCTCCCACCTCCCCCAGAAACAACACAGCCTGTCCTCAGACCATCAGGGTCAGCCCTCTTGACGGTACAGTATGTAGAGACAGTAAGTACAAGACAGTAAGTGGTTCTATTTATACATGATGTGGGCGATGGCAGATCCCATGTATGTTTCTGCTGCTAATTGAGCCCCAATACCAATGACCTCTGTGTCTATCCAACCCTTTCATGTTTCCACCTACCACTCACGCTGAGTAATTGGTATAGTGAAAGAAAGAAGGGTAAGACACTGGGTGCTCACGCCCGTATCAGTGTGTGAGGGCAGTGACTGACAGCCCTCTGCTGAGGTAACGATGGACATTGTTACTGTACTGTACGATGTCATTGACATTTTAGTCATTTAGCAGACGCTCTTATCCAGAGCGACTTACAGTTAGTGAGTGCATACATTTTCATACTGCCCCCCCGTGGGAAACGAACCCACAACCCTGCCGTTGCAAGCGCCATGCTCTACCAACTGAGCTACAGGGTTGCTTGTTGTTTGATTATGAAGGCTGCATGTTTGACAGTCCACCCTGGAGTCATCATTTTCCAACACTCATGCATGTCCCCCTGTGCAACAGTGCAGTCTGCAGATGAGGGTTGCCAACCTTCCCTGTTTGGCCTTGAGCGTTGTGGACTCATTGCAAGCCATTGTTCTCTTAAATTAAGCAAATGGTTATGAGTTTAGCGCATTGGGTTCGGAAAGGTACAAATTAGATTTCTATATGGACAGGATTTTTTACATCAAACATCTAATTTGATATTAAAATCTATGAATATGGATGCTTTAAGTTTTCATTTGTCTTTGTAGGATATTTGAGGTAAGAAAACTCTGGTTAAAGACTTTCAAGTCCCTAATTTAACAATATTTGCCCTACCTATTCAATTACAGCATCTCTTCTCATGCTCAGGGATGTCTTCCCAGGCTGAGAAGTTTTCAATTAAATTAGTTTGCCTCTTACAAGTGTGTGTCATTCAATCTGCTGGAGTTCAGTGCTCATCTTTTCCCCTTTCTTCCCATGTAGGATGAGAACACAATAGCTCCGGGTAGTTTTCTTCTTCCAGGGGATGTGGCTTCCCAGGGGATGGCAGCTCAAATCTGGGGGAACAAAAACACATCCATACTCGGCAGTGCTTTTGTCTCTCCTGACAGCGCCAGGGTACCAAAGGGGTCCTCCATAATGAATTGGATTAAATGGGAAAGTAAGAAAGCAAAGGCTCCCTCAAAGGAAAATGCTACTGCACATTGCGCATACATTTTGAACTTCAACAAGATCAAAGATTATTGAAAACAGAGATTAGTGATACAAATGCTTTGTTGGAGGTGCTTTTTGGAAAATGGCTGCGCTTGAGAGATAGCACTTAGTCATATGTTGTCTTAATACACTGCTCAAAAAAATGAAGGGAACACTTAAACAACACATCCTAGATCTGAATGAATGAAATAATCTTATTAAATACTTTTTTCTTTACATAGTTGAATGTGCTGACAACAAAATCACACAAAAATGATCAATGGAAATCAAATTTATCAACCCATGGAGGTCTGGATTTGGAGTCACCCTCAAAATTAAAGTGGAAAACCACACTACAGGCTGATCCAACTTTGATGTAATGTCCTTAAAACAAGTCAAAATGAGGCTCAGAAGTGTGTGTGGCCTCCATGTGCCTGTATGACCTCCCTACAACGCCTGGGCATGCTCCTGTTGAGGTGGCGGATGGTCTCCTGAGGGATCTCCTCCCAGACCTGGACTAAAGCATCCGCCAACTCCTGGACAGTCTGTGGTGCAACGTGGCGTTGGTGGATGGAGCGAGACATGATGTCCCAGATGTGCTCAATTGGATTCAGGTCTGGGGAACGGGCGGGCCAGTCCATAGCATCAATGCCTTCCTCTTGCAGGAACTGCTGACACACTCCAGCCACATGAGGTCTAGCATTGTCTTGCATTAGGAGGAACCCAGGGCCAACCGCATATGGTCTCACAAGGGGTCTGAGGATCTCATCTCGGTACCTAATGGCAGTCAGGCTACCTCTGGCGAGCACATGGAGGGCTGTGCGGCCCCCCAAAGAAATGCCACCCCACACCATGACTGACCCACCGCCAAACCGGTCATGCTGGAGGATGTTGCAGGCAGCAGAACGTTCTTCACGGCGTCTCCAGACTCTGTCACGTCTGTCACATGTGCTCAGTGTGAGCCTGCATTCATCTGCGAAGAGCACAGGGCGCCAGTGGCGAATTTGCCAATCTTGGTGTTCTCTGGCAAATGCCAAACGTCCTGCACGGTGTTGGGCTGTAAGCACAACCCCCACCTGTGGACGTCGGGCCCTCATACCACCCTCATGGAGTCTGTTTCTGACCGTTTGAGCAGACACATGCACATATGTGGCCTGCTGGAGGTCATTTTGCAGGGCTCTGGCAGTGCTCCTCCTGCTCCTCCTTGCACAAAGGCGGAGGTAGCGGTCCTGCTGCTGGGTTGTTGCCCTCCTACGTCTCCTGATGTACTGGCCTGTCTCCTGGTAGCGCCTCCATGCTCTGGACACTACGCTGACAGACACAGCAAACCTTCTTGCCACAGCTCGCATTGATGTGCCATCCTGGACGAGCTGCACTACCTGAGCCACTTGTGTGGGTTGTAGACTCCGTCTCATGCTACCACTAGAGTGAAAGCACCGCCAGCATTCAAAAGTGACCAAAACATCAGCCAGGAAGCATAGGAACTGAGAAGTGGTCTGTGATCACCACCTGCAGAACCACTTCTTTATTGGGGGTGTCTTGCTAATTGCCTATAATTTCCATTTGCACAACAGCATGTGACATTTATTGTCAATCAGTGTTGCTTCCTAAGTGGACAGTTTGATTTAACAGAAGTGTGATTGACTTGGAGTTACATTGTGTTGTTTAAGAGTTCCCTTTATTTTTTTGAGCAGTGTATCAGCAACGTGGTATATTTGCATTCTAAGGCCATATTTGCTCCTAAATATTAGAGAGAAACTAATTCACATGCACTATGCAGACATTGTAGAGTGTATTGCATGATTTTAGACACAGACTAAAGTATTTCATTATAAACATTAGTTCATAGTAGGGGCATAATTTAACCTCTACAGGATTGGTGTCCCGTATACGGGACGGTTGAGCTAACGTGCGCTAATGTCATTAGCATGACTGTTGTAAGTAATAGCAAACTTTCCAGGACATAGACATGTCTTATATTGCCAGAAAGCTTAAATTCTTGTTAATCTAACTGCACAGTCCAATTTACAGTATCTATTACAGTGAAAAAATACCATGCTATTGTTTGAGGAGAGTGCACAACAACAAAAAACTTATCACGGCAACTGGTTTGATACATTAAGTAATCTTGCTCTGATTTGTCATCCTAAGGGTCCCAGAGATGAAATGTAGCATAGTTTTGTTTGATAAAATCCATTTTTATATTCACATGTAGGAACTGGGTTCTACAGTTTGAACCCCTGCTGTCTCTGGCTCCACACCCACCGTGCCCGGCCATCTAGATGTGTGAAAGTTAGTGTATACGCTAATGATCCATCATGTATGACATTACTGGGAGTGTGTAAACTTACATTTTCTGCACATTTGGGCAGACTTGATACAAAATAGTCCAGTATTGCAATGCTTCACTGGATCAATCTGAAACTTTGCACACACACGCTGCCATCTAGTGGTCAAAATCTAATTTGCGCCTAAACTGCAATATTATATTGTGGCCTTTCTCTTGCATTTCAAAGATGATTGAACACACACAAAAAATGAAAACGCACGTTTTTTTTGTTTGTATTATCTTTTACCAGATCTAATGTGTTATATTCTCCTACATTAATTTCACATTTCCACAAACTTCAAAGTGTTTCCTTTCAAATATGATCAAGAATATGCATATCCTTGCTTCAGGTCCTGAGCTACAGGCAGTTAGATTTGGGGATGTTATTGTAGGCGAAAATTGAAAAAAATGGTCAGATCCTTAAGAGGTTAATCAGCACTCATGCTTATTCATAGGTTGCACCTCCGTCACTCAGTCGCGTCATGCCATTGTTATGAACGTTCTCAAGCCGCCATCTACCGGCCACGCCATTATGGTGCCCTAAATTGGTGATAAACCCAGTCGTTCTGGACGGAGGCTAACTACTGTTTAATCTAAATTACACTATAGTGCCTGGAAATATGATTACATTACTAAAGTAGTCAAATATTTAGTTGGAAACAACTTTGCCAGCATTATCATGTCGTCAAATTTAATTTAGGCAGATGGCAATGTTGTCATTAGCTAGCAAAATTTGTCAAAAATAGCTAGCAATGCTAATATTGGCCTCCCCTCAATATTAGCTAGCTAACTAATGTTATACTGCATCTAAAGTCAATCTGGCGACATCAAAATGATAACAAAAGGTTTTCCTACTAGTTATTTGCGTCCTTTTGAATGTCATTGTATTTCCAAGCCACTGTAATGCACTTTTGATGAAATCTTCATCAGCGCTCATTGACAATGCATTGAGTAGAATGCTCAGTCGGGCATCAGTCCAAAACTAACGTTCCAAACAATATTTTGACGAAACATGCATACCATGAATACTTTATTCGATTTCCCTCGATATGACCTACGCATGAGAGAGTGCCTTTTATGAATACATTTGAATGTATAAATGACATACATTATACAGCACCACTGTCTTGATTGACATTTTATCGAGCTTTAGATTTCAGGGGGATAATGAGGAGATGGTGGCAGCATTAACACTATTAATCTCCTCCGTTGAGTCTCTCTCTCTCTCAATTCAATTTAAAGGGCTTTATTGGCATGGGAAACATATGTTCATATTGCCAAAGCAAGTGAAATAGATAATAAACAATACAAAATTAACAGTAAACATTACACTCACAAAAGTTCCAAAGGAATAGAGACATTTCAAAAGTCATTATGGCTATATACAAAGGGAAAATAAATAAACATAAATATGGGTTCTCTCTCTCTCTCTCTCTCTCTCTCTCTCTCTCTCTCTCTCTCTCTCTCTCTCTCTCTCTCTCTCTCTCTCTCTCTCTCTCTCTCTCTCTCTCTCTCTCTCTATTATTTCCAGTTATCCATATCTCATTAAGAGATGGGGTCTACCTGACCTCACCTTGCTGTCTGAGGGATTGGATGTAGCAGACTAAATTAAACAAGCTCAGAGTCAGAGATAGCTAATGTAGACCACGTTATCACAGAGATCAGATCCATTACATCTCGCTATACGAGGAGGGCATGCCCATTCCTGCATAGGTAGTGTCACGATCGTCGAACACAGTGGACCAATGCGCAGCGTGATAAGTGAACATACTTTTATTTAGATTCACCACACGAACAAAACAACAAAACGATAACGTGAAGTCCTTGGTTACAATACAAAACCAACACGGAACAAGATCCCACAAAACACTGTGGAAAACAGGCTGCCTAAGTATGGTTCCCAATCAGAGACAACAAGCAACAGCTGATACTCGTTGCCTCTGATTGAGAACCACCCCGGCCAACACAGAAACACATGAGCTAGATAATCAACCTAGAACACAAAACACATAGAAACAACACACCCTGGCTCAACATAACAGAGTCCCAGAGCCAGGGCGTGACAGGTAGCCATGGCTGAAATGATCTGACTGGCTGGAGGATCATATACAGTATGCTGTAGGAAGAAATAGACAAATGGTGGCAACGCCCTTACTTCACAATCTGAAGCCATGTACCGTAGCTTAAATTTAAAGTCTGATATTTTGGTTTGGTCCAATGAAAGAGATTCTACATAGATTTTTGAGAGCTGTTTGTTTATCTATATTTATTTCATCAGTAATGTGTTTTTGTTCACAGTCATCAGTATTGTCCAGAAGGCTGTAATGCAAGGCAGATTTCGAGTACACCTCCTCATAACATTCAAAAACATGTTTTTGTGCAACTTCCATAAAGGTAATACCAGAAATGGCAAATGTATTGTCCCCCTCAACGTTGTCAAATTATGTGCGGCTCGTGTTGTATTGCCCTCAGGCTTCGCCACTCTCAAGGGCCCCAGGAGTACTGCCACTCCTCAGTGAATTTTAAAGGTCACAACAGTCTGGCTCTCAGCTGAGAAAAACATTAGCCTATGGCCTATTAAGAATATTGTTTTCCATCTATGCAGCCCCTCGCATGCCTTTAAAGCAGCTCACAGTGGGGCAAAAATAAACAGCAAGCTGTCGTTGATGCCCTTGGTGCCTCTCAATATGCAGAGACCATAGATAATGGTATTCACTGATTCATGTTTTTCCCTTCCCTTTCTTTTCAATGGATCAACTATGCTTTACTTATACTTGAACCTTCACGTTAACCAATGAGAGCTGTATCAATAGCAGACACAGGGGCCATAGTCAGATCACGTGATGTCGTGGGGCAACATTACCTTAAAAAGGGCCACAAACAAAGGCTACAGTTCCCAGAGGCCCATACAATCTCTTTCTGAAATATGCCTTAGCTCATTGGGAGTGATTAGCAACATGGGCATATTTTGCTGCGTTACATCCTTTGTTTTATTGTTCTAGGTGAAGAACAATGCAATTCTGTCCAATCCCAAAAAATGTATCTGAGGTAAACAATTAGACAATTTGTGTGCCGCAAGATTGATGAATGAGGCCTTATGAATTGACAACTTATTACCCTCAATCACCCACTGTATGTGAGGACAGTGATCTGGGGAAAAATATGTTCTTGTTTAGCCAAGGGGAAGGCAAGTCCTGACTTGAATGTTCACTGTGAAAGACGTTGGTTAAATAGCCAGTGCCGCAATTGGAATTTGTCTCTGATTGTTAACTGCAGTTATACCACATCACATTTAAATATTCATCATATGTATATTACACCCCGAAGAGCACCATTTCAAATTATAACTGCCCGTCCTTTAATTCTAAGAAAAATGCCACACAAGCTGGGCGATCTAAATTATGTTCCTCTTTTATAATTAATGAGGCAGAGAGCAGTTTGACATTTACATTGTGCCTGGATGTAAATTACTCTCGGATACGAGTTTTCAAATGGAAGCACAGCCATTGTTATCCGTTTGGATTTGAGGTAAAGTGGCCTGGGTTGGAAAAGCATGGATGATGTTTGTTATGATTCTGTGCCAATCAGGATTCGGGGTTTAATCTGTTTTTCAAATGTACCCTTGCAAAATCCTCCATGGTTTTGTTAGCGCTATCTTCCCAATGACACCAACCCTTTTAGAGAAAAAGTGAAAGGTACTGAAAGGAAAGGAAGAGTTCAGATGTCAAAACAGCCTTCAAACCACACAGTAGCTATAGTCTGAGTGCACAGTTCAATTCATGTTTGTCCCAACGTACACTGCCTCTCTCCAAAAGCAGACAATCAGAACTTGTTAGGAATGTCAACAAGGTAGCTAGCTGTTTCTACAGTGGTTATCATTATGTTTGTACATTAAGATGTTAGGTTGCTACATCTTCTAGCTTTTCACACATGCACAGTGGAACATGCTTCATATTCCATTGGGTAAAGATACACAGTATGGTATATAGTATGGGTACCATGTCCACGTTTGAAAATTAATATTGCAAACATGCTGTGGCTAAAAAAGGGGAGCTAATGCATGCAGTCTCTAATGGGCTTTCCACATGTTACTATGTATGTTAGCAGCTAGCTGCCTGCCACATGTATTCCATCAGTGTGCTAAGTGGCGGACCGGGACTCTTTCATAAACATCTGCCCAGGCAGTTAAGGCAGGAGCAGGCTGAATTAAAGTCTCCGGGGCTCCTGACAAGATACCTTGTAAAAAGCTCAGGCTGAAGGGTCAGAGGTCATAGAATCAGAGCCAGTGCCATTCCTCCAGGGAACCCCTCCTGTAAAGATATAAATCACCCGAAAGGCTGTGATCTCCAATTTATATCTGTCTTCTACAGAGTACGTTTTTTTCCCACCCTAACCACAAGAGGTACGGACAGAGAAATTTCCCCCGTAACCCCCTGAACTTCACGGCAAAGTCTCCCTAATTGAGGAGGGGGTGAGGGTGGTATCGTGGACAGGGGGAGAGCAGGAGACCCTGTCATTGACAGAACACCCCCTACACCAACCCTATCCAGCCTTGGGCCACTGCAATTTAAGACTGATTTATTATCCAATTAACGTTTGGCTTGGGAGTTGGGTATTGCCTTGCATGTTTTTTTTTCATGTTCTATAATCTAGATGCAAATGTTAGCTAGTGTACCACCCAATCTCTCTCTCACCTCATGATTATACACTCCTCAATCAGAGAGGAGTGGTAATGAAAAGTTATAATATTTGAACAGACATGTCAAAAATATGATCTTATGCACATGTAGAACTACAGTATCTCTGACAGGTGTTTGGAAGTGAGGTAGATGTCTTGCCAAGATAATGTTTCCATGTTATTAGCAAATATGTAAATTGGATCTCAAGATTTTGGAACCATGTTGCAGCCAGCAAGAAGTAAAAGGCCTGTAGTACCTATATTTATTTTTTAAAATCCTATTGCTCCATCAATGTCGAATGTGTTATTCATTGCCATCTTCACAAAATCTCTCAATGCATTTGTACTAGCCATTAGCTGATTTACATTGTCAGCCTCAATGATCTGTAAAATGTTATGCCAAGGCTTAAAATGGAAATTAGATCAAATGTATTCCCTGACATCAATATTCTTGGTTGTAATGTGAAGTTACACAGACCATTAGCCCAGCATGCCAGTTAATAATTAGGAGGAAAGTAAAGGGGATGTCTAGTCAGTTACTGTCCCAACGCTCTAACTGCTAGGCTACCTGCCGCCCCCTAATTAGCGTAGGATGGGATGTGATCTCCTCTCGGGCCTGGGTTGTTTAAATAAATGAATGTCAACACAACAGCGGTGGGTCCCTCATGTCAAGTCAGCCATTAGAAAAAAAGGATTTAAAACCCATTGTGTTTCTCCATGTGTTTAAATCAATGGCTAAGTGCATTTGTAAGAGCAGATTTGTGCACACATGGATTTTATGCTTATTTTGATTACTACAACTGTAACGAAGTGATGTCTGTTAGTACTGCTACTACTACAGTACTACTGCTTCTACTACTACTGCTACTACTAGGCCTACTACTACTACTACTACTTGTACGACCACTACTGCTACTACTGCTGCACTACTACTACTACTACTACTACTACTACTACTACTACTACTACTACTACTACTACTACTACTACTTCTACTGCTGCTATACTACTATGACTACTACTACTACTACTTCTACTGCTGCTACTACTACTACAACAATATGACCACTACTCCTACTACTACAGTGCTGCTGCTGCTGCTGCTACTACACTACTACTACTACTACTACTACTACTACTACGACCACTACTACTACTACTACTACTACTACTACTACTACTACTACTATTCCCAATGGGCACACACTGGTTGAATCAACGTTGTTTCCACGTCATTTCAATAAAATTACGTTGAACCGACGTTGAATTGAAGTCTGTGCCCAGTGGGTTACTATTACCACTACTACTATTACTACTATTAATTATTCTACTATTCAACATAATACGAGTAACAATACAAAAAATAATACTTGTAGAGCTAAATTCCCAAAGGGAGCTTCCTGTTTGAGCACTCAGAGGGGTCCCAAATGTACAATAGCACTAAAAAGCTTGGATCCATTCCCATTCACCTCTTTCTCTGGGAGCAATTAAAACAAGTGCTCAAAGCCCTGATCCAACTGGAGGCATTGTTGGATTGGCTACTTCAAAGGCTGACCTAAAAGGCTACAGAGAGATGGGCCTCAAATACCACCAGGCCCTACGCAAATACCGCCAGACCCTCCACTCCGACAAAAAAAATAGGTTTGTTCCTCAGCATGAAGCAAAGGAAGGGAAACACCCTCCGTCTTATCAAAGGACACTGAAAAAAACACAACCATGACAGTCCGCCTTGTATTAAATGTTTCCTTTCACTGCCGTTAAAGAGCATAAAACATGCATGGCTTTACAATAGACTTTACAGAGTTAACCCTGTGAGGAGAAAATGAGAGTGGAAAATGAGAAATGTGTTGGCTCCAAACATGTTAAATGACCACAGATGGGTTTATAATGTTCATAGAGGAATATATCCACTTGGCTTCCACACACTGTGGTCTTGGTACAATGACAGTGCTGGGTTCCATAGTGTGGTTCATTTTAGGACACCCTCCTTCTCACATCAGCCCAGTCACACCTCACCCCTACACAAGTCAAGGACCACCCCTCTGTCTCATGGCTTACCATTATCTCTCAAGTCTCAACCCTTCATTAGTACCCCTGACTTAAAACTGTCCAGTAATGTCAAGAGTTGCTACCATACAATATGTCACATTTCTTGCAATTCAGAGAAGAAAGGTCTTCAGCCAGGTCCTTCCTTTGTTGTTATGTGGGCTATATTCCGTCTCACTAGGTTGCTTCGTTGGCGTCACGTTTCCATGCCACTCGGGACATTCTCCCACTGATTAAGGTAATTGCCTGCTCCCCTCTTGTCCTCACTGTGCCTAAATCCAGCCATGGCCGTCGACTCATCCATTTGTCTTTGGGTAATGAAATCCCAGAGGGGTCGACGAGCCATGGCGTGGCAGTGCGCCTCATTTCAGGAGCTATTAAATAGCGAGTCGTAGCGAGGGGCACAGGTTTCTGTTGCACTCTTATCGCCAAGCCTCGTTAACCTGGGCCCTCTTCCGCTCTGCAGCACAGTTGCCACTGAGGTAATAACACTAACCCGATGAGACGACCGGTGGGACTCAACTGGGAGGGAGGGAGGGAAGAGAAAGTGGGAACAAAATAGTTTTTCTCAGACATCTTCACTCAAGCATATACAGTATGTGTGGGTATATACGTACATACTGTGCCCCATCATAATCATCTGGAGGTTCTTGTTTCTTCAAGTGTTTCTTTGGTATGAAAGAGTCCCATATTAAAAGTGGGATAGTACAGACATTTTATACACACTAAGTGTGATGATATTGCTGTTGGTCTTAAGACTGGCAAATAGGGGGAAAATGTAGGCCATGGGAGACTTGATGGTTCAGTGCACTTTAACAAAAGTTCCTCATAGGAAGTGTGACAGTAATGATACCTGAAATTATAAGCATATTATTACAGGAATTGTGAAGATCTGTACAGGTGGCATGCATTGAAATGCGTGGCTTTCTTGTGGCTTTCTTTTGAAAAATAACTATGAATTAACTGACTTATTTTCAAATAATTGTCAACATATAACACCATATTAAAGGTGTGGGACGCACTGTATCACAAGGAACCATAGCAGGTGTATTTCTCTCCGGTAGCTGTCATATTCTGTCTGTTCACAATTTATCTGTGGGAACATGGCTGCTCTCAACACCAGACAACACAATACTTTGTAGTTATGTACCTTTTGTAATGTTTTCAGTTTTTGTAATCTGCTCTACAGACTATCCAAAACATTTCAACTAACTATCTACTAACCCTAATCTTAACCCTTATCCTAACCCTAAACAGAACCCTTTCCCTAACCCTTATTCTAAACCTAACCCTAATCGTAACCTTAGTAAGCAGTTTATTATCAACATATAGTTTGTTAATAGTAAGACCAACTGTAGAGCATCTACATGGGACTATGCAGACTATCCAAATCAAGTGTGACCAGACACCAAACAATGAACTGCATGAGGTTACTGATTGAAAGCACTTGAATATGTAAGGATTTGAATGGTGAATGAATGAAACACCAAACACATCTTGCTCTTGAATAAATATGTGCATAAACATTTAAGAGTCCAATGTCTTTAGTGAAGGAGCCTCTACCCACACACAAACATTTAGTGATATACATTCAACCAAAAACAGACATACAGTGCCTTCAGAAAGTATTCGTACCATTTGAATTATTCCACATTTTGTTGTTACAGCCTGAATTCAAAATTGATAAAAAAAATAAAATTCTCACCCATCTACACACAATACCCCATAATGACAAAGTGTTTGCTAATTTATTGAAAATGCAGAAATATTTCATTTACATAAGTATTCACACCCGAGTCAATACTTTGTAGAAGCACCTTTGGCAGCGATTACAGCTGTGAGTCTTTCTGGGTAAGTCTCTAAGAGCTTCCCACACTTGGATTGTACAACATTTGTACATTTTATTATTTTCTAAATTCTCCAAACTCTGTCAAATTGGTTGTTGATCATTGCTAGACAACCATTTTCAGGTCTAGCCATAGATTTTCAAGTAGATTTAAGTCAAAACTGTAACTCGGCCACTCAGGAACATTCACTGTCTTCTTGGTAAGCAACTCCAGTGTAGATTTGACCTTGTGTTTTAGGTTATTGTCCTGCTGAAAGGTGAATTCATCTCCTAGTGTCTGGTGGAAAGCAGACTGAACCAGGTTTTCCTCTACAATTTAACCTGTGCTTAGCTCCATTCAGTTTCTTTTTTATCCTGAAAAACTCCCCAGTCCTTAACGATTACAAGCATACCCATAACATGATGCAGCCACCACTATGCTTGGAAATATGGAGAGTGGTATTCCGTAATGTGTTGTATTGGATTTGCCCCAAACATAACACTTTGTATTAAGGACAAAAAATATATTGCTTTGCCAATTTTTTTGCAGTATTACTTCAGTACCATGTTGCAAACAAGATGCATGTTTTGGAATATTTTTATTCTGTACAGGCTTCCTTCTTTTCACTCTGTCAATTAGGTTAGTATTGTGGAATAACTACAATGTTGTTCATCCAGCCTCAATTTTCTCCTATCACAGCCATTCAACACTGTAACTGTTTTAAAGTCACTATTGGCCTCATGGTGAAATCCTGAGCGGTTTCCTTCCTCTCCGGAAACTAAATTAGAAAGGATGCCTGTATATTTGTAGTGACTGGGTGTATTTATACACCTCCAAGTGTAGATTTCATCATATGGTTGGCTAGGTACCCAGAGCTGCATGAGAGTCCAGGGCGAGACCCAATATTCAATGGACTTTTAAAAAAAATCCATCTACCAATAGGTGCCCTTCTTTGCGAGGCATTGGAAAACATCCATAGTCTTTGTGGTTTAATCTGTTTTTGAAATTCACTGCTCGAATGAGGGACCTTACAGATAATTGTATGTGTGGGTTACAGAGATGAGGTAGTCATTCAAAAATCATGTTAAACACTATTATTGCACAAAGTGAGTCCATGCAACTTATGTGACTTTTAAGCAAATGTTTACTCCTGAACTTATTTAGGCTTGCCATAACAAAGGGGTTGAATACTTATTGACTCAAGACATTTCAGCTTTTCATTTTTTATTAATTTGTAAAAATGTCTAAAAACATAAATCCACTTTGACATTATGGGGTATTGTGTGTAGGTCAGGGACAAAAATAACTAAATGTAATACATTTTAAATTCAGGCTGTAGTACAACAAAATGTGGGAAAAGTCAAGGGGTGTGAATACTTTCTGAAGGCACTGTACATACTTTGACCCACATACACACAGCCACACCCATACAGATAATACCCACAGTACACAGGAGGGAGGGAACCTCCAGTTACTGTATCCAAAGGTCAACTTTAGGTGGCCGCACCTAGGAAAAGGAGTCACGTCATTGAGGAGGTTCCCTAACAACATCTCTTTTAAAGTCTGTCTAGTTCTCTAACAACATCTCTTCTAACGTCTCTCTAGTTTCTCTAACAACATCTCTTCTAAAGTCCCTGTAGTTTCTCTAACAACATCTCTTCTAAGATATTTTAGTGATCTGACGTCGTGATATTCTGGGTGTAATGTTCAGGCTACAAGGTAAGAACCCAACTAATGATGACAGTATAGTGAAATGTATGTGATTCTAGTAAAGGTAAGTACAAACAATGGAGTTCAATAACCTTATATGTTGGGTTATGATGGGGTTAGACAGTTGTACTAAGCTCATGAGACAAGTTATATTCTTCAAATTATTTAATTCAAATGACAGACTAAAAGCAGTAAATATTGCAGATCAGTTTCACTAGACTGTGTAAAGGTGAAGTACTGGAATGAGCTGCCACAGCTTATCCCAGTTACTAATAAGAATGCACCCATTAAGAAAATGACTGTAAAAACAGTTAAATCCCTGTGCATTGAAGAATTGAAAAATGTTATGGTTGAGAGGGATGAGGCAAAAGGAATGGCAAATAAGTCTAGCGGCACAACCAATTGGCAAACGTACTGCAAATTGAGAAATCATGTGACTAAACTGAATAAAAAGAAGAAACTACACTATGAAACAAATATAAATTACAAAGAATGATAGTAAAAAGCTTTGGAACACTTTCAATTACATTTTGGGAAAAAAGGCAACTCAGCTCCATCATTCATTGAATCAGATGGCTCATTCATCACAAAACCGACCGATATTGGCAACTAATTTTTTTTCTTCTTTCATTGGCAAGATTAGCAAAGTTAGGCATGACATGCCAGCAACAAACGCTGACACTACACATCCAAGTATATCTGACCAAATTATGAAAGACAAGAATTGTGTGGAAGGGGTGAAAAATTGTTGTCTATCAACAATGACAAGCCACCGGGGTCTGACAACTTGGAAGGAAAATTACTGAGGATAATAGCGGACGATATTGTCACTCCTATTTGCCATATCTTCAATTTAAGCCTACTAAAAAGTGTGTGCCCTCAGGCCTGGAGGGAAGCAAAAGTCATTCCGCTACCTAAGAATAGTAAAGCCCCCTTTACTGGCTCAAATAGCTGACCAATCAGCCTGTTACCAACCTTTAGTAAAGTTTTGGAAGAAATTGTGTTTCACCAGATACAATGCTATTTTACAGTAAACAAATTGACAGACTTTCAGCACACTTATAGGGAAGGACATTCAACAAGCACAGCACTTACACAAATGACTGATGATTGGCTGAGAAACATGGATGGTAAAATGATTGTGGGGGCTGTTTTGTTAGACTTCAGTGCTGCTTTTGACATTATCGATCATAGTCTGCTGCTGGAAAAACAGTATGTGTTATGGCTGTAGACCCCCTGCTATATTGTGGATAAAGAGTTACCTGTCTAACAGAACACAGAGGTTGTTCTTTAATGGAAGCCTCTCCAACATAATCCAGGCAGAATCAGGAATTCCCCAGGGCAGCTGTCTAGGCCCCTTACTTTTTTCAATATTTACTAATGACATGCCACTGGCTTTGAGTAAAGCCAGTGTGTCTATGTATGCGGTTGACTCAACACTATACACGTCAGCTACTACAGCGACTGAAATGACTGCAACACTTAACAAAGAGCTGCAGTTAGTTTCAAAATGGGTGGCAAGGAATAATTTAGTCCTAAATATTTCATAAACTAAAAGCATTGTATTTGGGACAAATAATTCACTAAACCCTAAACCTCAACTAAATCTTGTAATAAATCATGTGGAAATTGGGCAAGTTGAGGTGACTAAACTGTTTGGAGTAACCCTGGATTGTAAACTGTCATGGTCAAAACATATTGATACAACAGTAGCTAAGATGGGGAGAAGTCTGTCCATAGTAAAGCTCTGCTCTACCTTCACAGCATTATCAACAAGGCAGGTCCTACAGGCTCTAGTTTTGTGGCACCTGGACTACTGTTCAGTCGTGTGGTCAGGTGCCACAAAGAGGGACTTTGGATGTACACAGAGCGCTAACATTAATAATATGCATGTCAATCTCTCCTGCCTCAAAGTGGAGGAGAGATTGACTTATTACTACTTGTATTTGTGAGAGGTATTGACATGTTGAAAGCACCGAGCTGTCTGTTTAAACGACTAGCACACAGCTCAGACACCCATCCATTCCCCACAAGCCATGCCACCAGAGGTCTCTTCACAGTCCCCAAGTCCAGAACAGACTATGGGAGGCACACGATACTACGTAGAGCCATGACTACATGGAACTCTATTCCACATCAAGTAACTGATGCAAGCAGTTGAATCAGATTTTTTTCTAAAGATCAAAATAAACCTTATGGAACAGCGGGGACTGTGAAGCAACAATAACATATGCGCAGACATGCATTCACACACATGATAACATACACACTATACACACACGTACACATGGATTTTGTGTTGTAGATATGTGGTAGTGGAGTAGGTGACTGAGGGCACACACTTAGTATGTTGTGAAATCTGTTATGAATGTATTGTAATGTTTTTAGAACTGTATAACTGACTTAATTTTGCCGGACCCCAGGAAGAGTAGCTGCTGCCTTGGCAGCTGCTAATGGGGATCCATAATAAATACAAATACAGGTACAATCAATCAGTCATTCATGTTTATTACAATATGACCTGGGTTTATTGATCCAATATTGATACGGACGGCAGTTGCAAAACTCACTGACCTTGGATCAACGATAGACAGAATTCACAGACACAGGAAGACCAGAAAACAACAGAACGATACACAGGAAAATACTCAATATTCTGTAAATATAAATACACTCCCCTCCCTATTTTTTGTACAGTGAAGCTAAAGATTTTAATTTGTCTCTTTTGTGTTGAATGGAAATTAATGGTAAATAATGTAATGTATGTATTGTGTTAGGCACATCATAATCTGAAACAGAACAAAAACAAACTGCAAATACATCCGACAAGTTTGTAGACAAGCTTGATGTAGTCATTGCATGCTATGAATATGGGATCAAATACAAAACATTTGACTACTTTAATACACTATAAGGGAATTTGTCCAAATACTTATGACACCTTCAAATGGAGGGATTAGATATATAAAAGTGCTTTCATTTCTAAATGGTAAAACAGATATGTATGAAAATACCCTCAAATAAAAGGTGACATTCTGTTCTGTCGCCTCATATGAAACATTTGATCTCAAATCCAAAATGCTGGAGCATAGAGCCAAATTAAAAGTTTTAGCTTCACTGTCCAAATAAATAAAGAGGGGTGTGTATAATTTTAGTGACCCCCTATAATGATGTAAGCATTGGCCAGCTTGACCGTAATCAATGCCATTGCCATGTACATGACATTCTCTGATCAAAGACAGGGAACCACCGGTGTCAAACATTGCAGTAAGACTTTTACCATTCACTTTTACAGGTACCAAAACTGACCCTTCCCCACTCTGCCCATCCTGAACACCATCTCCCTCTCTGGGCACATAACAGTAACCTGAGAGCTTGGATTTACGTAGTGGACAAATTGAAGCTTTGCTGCTGACAGTAAAAACAGGTCAGGCCCCTCCCATCAGAGTGAACTGCATGATCCCTTACCTTCCTCCTCCCAGACACATACCCCGCCATAAGCCCATCCTTGGGCTCGTGCTCTAGGACCCAGGTTCGAGTGTCGTGTGGGAGAACTTGTAGAAGGTGCTCGAGGATGATGACCTCATCCTGCATCTTCTCCTCCGGTCGAACCCATCATCGGCAGAGGCCCTTGAGGCGGTGGTACGTCTCCATCGGCGACTCACCCGATGGTGTCGATGCAGCTTTGAAGATGTTGACGGTAGGTGTCCGAGGAGATGTAGAACTTCACCAGCAGCGCTTCCTTCAGGTCCTTGTAGACGTTGGACAAACCCTCATCCATTGCTGTGTAAGCATTTAAGGCCTTACCCGTGAGCAATGGGACAAGCCTACCCATTTTTTATAGAACAGCGCCGGAGAAGATGGCTGCCGTTTAACAGCCCTCTAACCAATTGTACTATTATGTGTGTTTTTCCGCGTTATTTGTAATTTATTTTGTACATAATGTTTCTGCCATCGTCTCTTATAACCAAAAAGAGCTTCTGGATATCAGGACAGCGATTACTCACCTCGTATTGGACGAAGATTTTTTCTTCAACGAGGCGGCCGCGAAGGATATCATACAGACACCCGACAAGGCCCAAATCCCCGTCATTTGCGTGAGGAAGAGACGGAGATATCGTGGACGTAGATCGGGGTGCCTTGTAAGGATCCGACGGCGAGCGAGTAAACTGCCTCTTCCATCAATCCTATTAGCCAACGTTCAATCATTTGAAAATAAATTGGACGACTTAAGATTACGGTTATCCTACCAACGGGACATTAAAAACTGTAATATCGTGGCTGAACGACGACATGGATTTCATACAGCTAGCGGGCTATACGCTACATCGGCAGGATAGAACGGCTGACTCCGGTAAGACAAGGGGTGGCGGTCTGTGTATATTTGTAAACAACAGCTGGTGCACAAAATCAAATACTAAGGAAGTCTCGAGGTTTTGCTCGCCTGAGGTAGAGTATCTTATGATAAGCTGTAGACCACACTATTTACCAAGAGAGTTTTCATCTATATTTTTCATAGCTGTCTATTTACCACCACAAACCAATGCTGGCATTAAGATTGCACTGAATGAGTTGTACAAGGCCATAAATCAACAGGAAAACGCTCATCCAGATGCAGCGCTCCTAGTGGCCGGGGACTTTAATGCAGGGAAACTTAAATCCGTTCTACCTAATTTCTACCAGCATGTTAAATGTGCAACCAGAGGAAAAAAAACTCTAGACCACCTTTACTCCACACACAGAGACGCATACAAAGCTCTCCCTCGCCCTCCATTTGGCAAATCTGACCATAACTCTATCCTCCTGATTCCTGCTTATAAGCAAAAACTAAAGCAGGAAGCACCAGTGACTCGGTAATAAAAAAGTGGTCAGATGACGCAGATGCTAAGCTACAGGACTGTTTTGCTAGCACAGACTGGAACATGTTCCGGGATTCTTCAGACAGCATTGAGGAGTACACCACATCAGTCACTGGCTTCATCAATAAGTGCATCAATGATGTCGTCCCCACAGTGACCGTACGTACATACCCCAACCAGAAGCCATGGATTACAGGAAACATCCGCACTGAGCTAAAGGGTAGAGCTGCCGCTTTCAAGGAACGGGACTCTAACCCGGACGCTTATAAGAAATCCCGCTATGACCTCCGACGAACCATCAAACAGGCAAAGAGTCAATACAGGACTAAGAATGAATCGTACTACACTGGCTCTGACGCTCGTTGGATGTGGCAGGGCTTGAAAACTATTACAGACTACAAAGGGAAGCACAGCCGCGAGCTGCCCAGTGACACAAGCCTACCAGACGAGCTAAACCACTTCTATGCTCGCTTCGAGGCAAGCAACACTGAAGCATGCATGAGAGCACCAGCTGTTCCGGATGACTATGTGATCACGCTCTCCGTAGCCGATGTGAGTAAGACTTTTAAGCAGGTCAACATTCACAAGGCCGCAGGGCCAGACGGATTACCAGGACGTGTACTCCGAGCATGTGCTGACCAACTGGCAAGTGTCTTCACTGACATTTTCAACATGTCCCTGACTGAGTCTGTAATACCAACATGTTTCAAGCAGACCACCATAGTCCCCGTGCCCAAGGACTCTAAGATAACCTGCCTAAATGACTACCGACCCATAGCACTGACGTCTGTAGCCATGAAGTGCTTTGAAAGGCTGGTCATGGCTCACATCAACAGCATTATCCCAGAAACCCTAGACCCACTCCAATTTGCATACCGCCCCAACAGATCCACAGATGATGCAATCTCTATTGCACTCCACACTGCCCTTTCCCACCTGGACAAGAGGAACACCTACGTGAGAATGCTATTCATTGACTACAGCTCAGCATTCAACACCATAGTGCCCTCTAAGCTCATCACTAAGCTAAGGATCCTGGGACTAAACACCTCCCTCTGCAACTGGATCCTGGACTTCCTGACGGGCCGCCCCCAGGTGGTAAGGGTAGGTAACAACACATCTGCCACACTGATCCTCAACACGGGGGCCCCTCAGGGGTGCGTGCTCAGTTCCCTCCTGTACTCTCTGTTCACCCATGACTGCATGGCCAGGCACGACTCCAACACCATCATTAAGTTTGCCGACGACACAACAGTGGTAGGCCTGATCACCGACAACAATGAGACAGCCTATAGGGAGGAGGTCAGAGACCTGGCCGTGTGGTGCCAGGACAACAACCTCTCCCTCAACGTCACCAAGACAAAGGAGATGATTGTGGACTACAGGAAAAAAAAGAGGACTGAGCACGCCCCCATTCTCATCGACGGGGCTGTAGTGGAACAGGTTGAGAGCTTCAAGTTCCTTGGTGTCCACATCACCAACGAACTATCATGGTCCAAACACACATTTACATTACATTTACGTCATTTAGCAGACGCTCTTATCCAGAGCGACTTACAAATTGGTGCATTCACCCTATAGCCAGTGGGATAACCACTTTACAATTTTTTTAATTTTTTTTTTTAAATTTTAGGGGGGGTAGAAGGATTACTTTATCCTATCCCAGGTATTCCTTAAAGAGGTGGGGTTTCAAATGTCTCCGGAAGGTGGTGAGTGACTCCACTGTCCTGGCGTCGTGAGGGAGCTTGTTCCACCATTGGCGTGCCAGAGCAGCGAACAGTTTTGACTGGGCTGAGCGGGAACTATGCTTCCGCAGAGGAAGGGGAGCCAGCAGGCCAGAGGTGGATGAACGCAATGCCCTCGTTTGGGTGTAGGGACTGATCAGAGCCTGAAGGTACGGAGGTGCCGTTCCCCTCACAGCTCCATAGGCAAGCACCATGGTCTTGTAACAGATGCGAGCTTCAACTGGAAGCCAGTGGAGTGTGCGGAGGAGCGGGGTGACGTGAGAGAATTTGGGAAGGTTGAACACCAGACGGGCTGCGGCATTCTGGATGAGTTGTAGGGGTTTAATGGCACAGGCAGGGAGCCCAGCCAACAGCGAGTTGCAGTAATCCAGATGGGAGATGACAAGTGCCTGGATTAGGACCTGTGCCGCTTCCTGTGTAAGGCAGGGTCGTACTCTCCGAATGTTGTAGAGCATGAACCTGCAGGATCGGGTCACCGCCTTGATGTTAGCGGAGAACGACAGGGTGTTGTCCAGGGTCACGCCAAGGCTCTTCGCACTCTGGGAGGAGGACACAACGGAGTTGTCAACCGTGATGGCGAGATCATGGAACGGGCAGTCCTTCCCCGGGAGGAAGAGCAGCTCCGTCTTGCCAAGGTTCAGCTTGAGGTGGTGAGCCGTCATCCATACTGATATGTCTGCCAGACATGCAGAGATGCGATTCGCCACCTGGTTATCAGAAGGGGGAAAGTCCAAGACAGTCGTGAAGAGGGCACGACAAAGCCTATTCCCCCTCAGGAGACTGAAAAGATTTGGCATGGGTCCTCAGATCCTCAAAAAATTCTACAGCTGCACCATCGAGAGCATCCTGACTGGTTGCATCACCGCCTGGTATGGCAACTGCTTGGCCTCCGACCGCAAGGCACTACAGAGGGTAGTGCGTACGGCCCAGTACATCACTGGGGCCAAGCTTCCTGCCATCCAGGACCTCTATACCAGGCGGTGTCAGAGGAAGGCCCTCAAAATTGTCAAAGACTCCAGCCACCCTAGTCATAGACTGTTCTCTCTGCTACCGCACGGCAAGCGGTACCGGAGTGCCAAGTCTAGGTCCAAAAGACTTCTCAACAGCTTCTACCCCCAAGCCATAAGACTCCTGAACAGCTAATCATGGCTACCCGGAGTATTTGCACTGCCCCCCCCACCCCATCCTTTTTACGCTGCTGCTACTCTGTTAATTATTTATGCATTGTCACTTTAACTCTACCCACATGTACATATTACCTCAACTACCTCAACTAGCCGGTGCCCCCGCACATTGACTCTGCAACGGTACCCCCCTGTATATATAGCCTCCCTACTGTCACTTTATTTTACTTCTGCTCTTTTTCTCTCAACACTTTTTTTTGTTGTTGTTTTATTTTACTTTTTTTGTAAAAAATAAATGCACTGTTGGTTAAGGGCTGTAAGTAAGCATTTCACTGTAATGTCTGCACCTGTTGTATTCGGCGCATGTGACCAATCAAATTTGATTTGATTTGATTTGATTCACATGAACGCGCCATTCGGGACAGGCACTACAAAGCCAGCCCGATTGCCGTAGCTCGGGGCCTTATTCCAGCATACCCGGAAGCTACAGAGACGGAGAGAGAGGGTCAGAAACAAACTAACAAACAGAGCACTCATCCAAAACATTGATAAGTACAATGAACGTCACTTAAATTCAACATGAAATCTTGTCTGCGTATTCCTTATACCATACCAAACTGTTACTGAAGGGAATAACGTGTGTAATGTATGAACCGAGATCGCTAAATTAACTTGTGTGTCGACCCACATTGCTAACGTAGCTGAAAACGGAGGAGGGAGGGGGAGATGGGTGTTTTAGCTTACCAAATACTGCCCGCGGCCGGTGATGAACTTCTCCGTCACAGTATACCAGGGACAAAAATAACAAAATGTAATACATTTCAGGCTGTAACACAACAAAATGTGGAAAAAGTCAAGGGGTGTGAATACTTTCTGCCACTGTACATACTTAGACCCAAATACACACAGCCACACCCACACATATAATACCCACAGTACACAAGAGGGAGGGAACCTCCAGTTACTGTATCCAAAGGTCAACTGTAGGTGGCCGCACCAAAGAGAAGGAGTCGCATGTCATCTCTTTTAATCCTCTCTAGTTTCTCTAACAACATCTCTTCTAAAGTCTCAACACATCCAACAAGGTTGTAGACAAGCTTGATGTAGTCATTGCATGCTATGAATATGGGATCAAATACTAAACATTTGACTACTTTAATACACTATAAGGGAATTTGTCCAAATACTTATGACACCTTCAAATGGAGGGACTAGATACAAAAAGTGCTTTCATTTCTAAATGGTAAAACAGGTATGAAAATACCCTAAAATAAAAGGTGACATTTTGTTCTGTCGCCTCATATAAAACATTTGATCTCAAATCCAAAATGCTGGCGCATAGAGCCAAATTTAAAGTTTTAGCTTCACTGTCCGAATAAATAGAGGGGTGTGCATAATTCTAGTGACCCCCTATCATGATGTGAGCATTGGCCAGCTTTTTATTGCCGGTTTTCTGTAATTGTTTTTCAATCAGTCACTTTGCAGGATATTTTTTTTTCTAAATACTGGATGTCTTTGTTTAGGTACAGTGAGTCTCTCTGGGGGGATAGAGGAAGAGGAGGGGGCCACTACCTCAAGATGAGTCTCTCTGGGGAACATGACACCGACACCAAAACTAAGAGGTGGGAAGAAAGGTTGAGAGAGACAGTGTAAGAGAGAAATATACTTCCTGTATGCCTGCTTGTGAGTGTATCCATAACTTGACTTGTATGTTCTTGTATCAGTGATGTGACATCATCATTACGCAACAGAAATTATTAGTGTGTGTGTGTGAGATACGGAATCATGGTGTTTTATTCCTACAGTGTGGACCATGGTGGAGAGTGCTGTTCGAAATACAATCTTAAGAAATGTGAGTGTTGACTAGGGTTGCAAAGCCACCGGTAATTTATTCTATAATTTTGGTAATTAACAGAAAATCTATTGAAACTTTGGTAATTTATACTTAAATCACTTTACATTTTAGTCATTTAGCAGACGCTCTTATCCAGAGCGACTTACAGTTAGTGAGTCCATACATTTATTTTATTTTTTTTCATACCCCCGTGGGAATCGAACCCACAACCCTGGCGTTGCAAACGCCATGCTCTACCAACTGAGCTACATCCCTGCCAGCCATTCCCTCCCCTACCCTGGATGACGCTGGGCCAATTGTGCGCCGTCCCATGGGTCTCCCGGTCGCGGCCGGCTACGACAGAGCCTGGATTCGAACCAGGATCTCTAGTGGCACAGCTAGCACTGCGATGCAGTGCCTTAGACCACTGCCTATTCATATAAAGTATTCATTTGTTATATCTGTGTACATATTTTCTATGATTTCCTAGTGGATAGACCATATGGTTCAAGAGAAAATATTTGAAAAAGCATCTAATTAACAATGGCATTATTTTCTATTAACTCTTCCAACTATTTACTTTTTTCACAATTGCCACCAGTTTGTCGCCAAAACATTGACAACAAATACATATTGACCTAGTAAAATAAATAATAGTGTGTAAAAAATAAAATAAACAATATTCCATGCTGAAACTCTCATATTAAACACCAATGGTTCTAGTTGATGGTTTATATTTAGGATTATGTTTTACAGCTAAGTCATTCTATTTTTTATTTTATTTTATTTATTATTATTTAAATCTTATTTTATTGTTTTATATATTTTAAATGTGATAAGGCCACACAGAGGGCCAGAGATAATTCCAGAACACCTGATTGAACTAGTTGGTCTAGTAAGATTTAAATTCTCATTCTATGGAACCATATATCCAGACCACCAACAGCCCACTAAATATAACTAGAATGATGTTGTCAACTCTGTAGCTGGGACTGTTGGTGAACTGCTTCCTAATTCTAACATTCTCTAATGTTGATTTAAGTGATAGAATAAAGGAGTTCTGAAAGCAACGATTGGGCACCAGTCCAATATATGACAATCACTGATGACTCCATATGTAGCTGGAGAACAATAAACAGTGTTGGTTGGCTCTATTGATATAATATGATGTGTCATGTTGTCTTGTTCTCCCCCATCAGATGCCTCTGATCTCACACTGGACCCAAACACAGCAAACAGAGAGCTCTCTCTGTCTGAGGAGAACAGGAAGGTGACAAAGGTGGGAGACAAGCAGCCGTATGCTGATCACCCAGAGAGATTTGACTTCTGCAGACAGGTGCTGTGTAGAGAGGGTCTGACTGGGCGCTGTTACTGGGAGGTAGAGTGGAGTGGGGAAGGGGCTGATATAGCAGTGACATATAAAGGAATCAACAGGATAGGAGAGGGTGATGACTGTGACCTTGGATTTAATATCAAGTCCTGGAGTGTGCACTGCTCTGATGACGGTTACAATGCCTGGCACAATGCCGAATGCACTGCCATACCTGTCCCCTCCTCCTCCCACTCAAACAGAGTAGGAGTGTATCTGGACTGGCTGGCTGGCACTCTGTCCTTCTACAGCATCTCCTCTGATACACTGATCCACGTGCACACATTCCACTCCACATTCACTGAGCCCCTCTACCCAGGGTTTGGGATTTGGGCGACTGGAGACTCAGCGACCCTGTGTCAGGTAGAATAGCCTCCTGTGTCCTGGAGGAACACCTGAGTCTTCAGGGAAGTCACACTCCTGTTCAAACACCTGTAAGCATGACAGAACACACACTTTCAGAAAAAAGGGTGTGGTTAGGGTACAATATTGTTGCCTGGGGTACAAATTCAACATACACCATTATGTACTTACAGTGCATTCGGAAAGTGTTCAGACCCCTTCACTTTTTCCACATTTTACAGCCTTATTCAAAATGGATTAAATAAAAAATGTTCCTCATCAATCTACACAGAATACCCCAGAATTACAAAGTGAAAACTGGTTTTTAGACATTTATGCAAATTTATTAAAAAAAAAAAAAAACAGATACCTTATTTACATCAGTATTCAGACCCTTTGTTATGAGACTCAACATTGAGCTCAGGTGCATCCTGTTTCCATTGATCATCCTTGAGATGTTTCTACAAGTTGATTGGAGTCCACCTTTGGTAAATTCAATTGATTGTACATGATTTGGAAAGGTCCCCAGTATGAAAATGTATGCACTCACTAACTGTAAGTCGCTCTGGATAAGAGCGTCTGCTAAATTACTCAAATGTAAAAAAAATTGACAGTGCGTGTCAGAGCAAAAACCAAGCCATGAGGTCAAAGGAATTGTCCGTAGAGCTCCGAGACAGGATTGTGTCGAGTTACAGATCTGGGGAAGGGTACCAAAACATTTCTGTAGCATTGAAGGTCCCGAATAACACAGTGGCCTCCATCATTCTTAAATGGAAGAAGTTTGGAACCACCAAGACTCTTCCTAGAGCTGACCACCCTGCCAAACTGAGCAATCGGGGGAGAAGGGCCTTGGTCAGGGAGGTGACCATGAACCCGATGGTCACTCTGACAGAGCTCCTGAGTTCCTCTGTGGAGATGGGAGAACCTTCCAGAAGGACAACCATCTCTGCAGCACTCCACCAATCAGGCTTTTATGGTAGAGTGGCCGACGGAAGCCACTCCTCAGCAAAAGGCACATGACAGCTCGCTTGGAGTTTGCCAAAAGGCACCTAAAGGACTCTCAGACCATGAGGAACAAGATTCTCTAGTCTTATGAAACCAAGATTGAACTCTTTGGCCTGGATGCCAAGCGTCACGTCTGGAGGAAACCTGGCACCATCCCTACGGTGAAGCATGGTGGTGGCAGCATCACGCTGTGAGGATGTTTTTCAGCGGCAGGGACTGGGAGACTAGTCAGGATCGAGGGAAAGATGAACGGAGCAAAGTACAGAGAGATCCTTGATGAAAACCTGCTCCAGAGTGCTCAGGACCTCAGACTGGGGTGAAGGTTCACCTTCCAACAGGACAACGACCCTAAGCACGCAGCCAAGAAAGCAGGAGTGGCTTCGGGACAAGTCTCTGAATGCCAGAGCCTGGACTTGATCCCGATCTAACATCTCTGGAAAGACCTGAAAATAGCTGTGCAGCAACGCTCCCCATCCAACCCGACAGAGCTTGAGAGGATCTGCAGAGAAGAATGGGAGAAACTCCCCAAATTACAGGTGTGCCAAGCTTGTAGCGTCATACCCAAGAAGACTCAGGGCTGTAATCGCTGCCAAAGGTGCTTCAACTAAGTGCTGAGTAAAGATTGTGAATACTTATGTAAATGTGATATTTCAGTTTTTAATTTTTACTAAATTTACAAAATGTCTACAAACCTGTTTTGCTTTGTCATTATGGGGTGTTGTGTGTTGAGGAAAAAGTAAAAAATAATCAATTTGAGAATAAGTCTGTAACGTAGCAAAATGTGGTAAAAGTGAAGGGGTCTGTATATTTTCCGAATGCACTGTATGTACACATAGTAATCTAGTATAATGGTTAAAAAAATTTTTACCCAATATTTTGAATTTAAAGGTACAATCATTGGAGGCGTGGCTTAGTGGGGGTGTGGCTTTCAATACGTTATTTTTGGCACCCTTGAGTGGAAGTGTTGTACTAGTGGTCCATGGTTATGTTAATTAAAGTTTGAGCATGTCTGCTGCTAGTTTTGAAGTCTTTCTAAAGACTTACATACATATGCAAGAGCATGTGACAATAAAGAGCTGTAATTAAAATTATAGAGACCTTAACCCAACATTGAGCCACATTTTCAAAAGGTATGGACCTCTTGGCATGATGTTGGTTTGACAGTCGCTAGACCCAGGTTCAAATCCTGGTCGGGGCTACCCCCCAAATGTAGTACCTTTGTGTCAGAAGTGGGATGGCGGAGAGGGGTGTACATGTGAGGGACCTGGTATAGAAAATAGGTATATTTAATAATCATTATAAATAATTTGGTGTGTGCTTATACTGTATTTGTCCTATACGTATGTGTGAATTAGAAATTAGTGTTTTTGCATATCCTAACTCCCCCATTATCAACGGAGACCCTGGAGCAATTAGGATTAAGTGCCACGCTCAAGGGCACATCGACAGATTTTTCACTTTGTCGGCTTGGGGATTTGAACTAGCAACTTTTCAGTTACTGGCCCAACGCTCTAACCTCTAGGCTACCTGACACCACAAATATTTATCTGATATCCCCGTTTTTGGCACTTAAAACAAACAAACAAACAGCTTTGTCACTGAGGTGGTGCCTTAAAAAGGAACATTTGTACCTTTTGGCTGTTTTTAAGGTAGGAACTGCTAGTGTACAATTATGTACCCATAACTAATGGATAATAACAGGGTACCACTACCCCTTTAAGTACAATTCGGTACCTTTTTTTCTGACAGTGCAGATACATGTTTTTAAATCAACTATCTTTTGGATGTTGTTTTAATTCCTGGTGTTTGTAAATATTGCCATCTGTAGAATGCTTATTTGTCAAAATGTCCACACAACAATCCTTATCAGTGAACTTTACAAATGTAATTTAAACAAATAAAAGAAGACGTTTGCATTTCAATAAATGAAGTCCTTCCTACCTACATGTCTGGTTGAGACTATGATTGATGTGTCTTGTCAGTGAATGTGATTAGTATGAATTTTTTTGATGATGCCTCTTGGCCAGGGCTCCACTGAGCAATAGATTATTTTAATGAAACTCACAGGAACCTTTTTATACGAGTAAAGTACATGTCAAATAAAACATGTCAGGCAAATTTGTTGGTAAACTTTCCAAATGTTGTCAAAACAAAATACGCTAGACAAGGTTGGATCTTTTTGTGTCTGTAAAATTAATTATGCGTGAAATGGCGGTGGAAACGCCTTTATGCATGAGAGTTTCAAGTTCCTTGGAATCCACATCACCAACAAACTATCATGGTCCAAACACACCAACAAAGTCGTGAAGAGGGCACAACAATGCCTTTTCCCCCTCAGGAGACTGAAAAGATTTGGCATGTACCCCAGATCCTCAAAAAGTTCTACAGCTGCACCATCGAGAGCATCCTGACCGGTTGCATCACCGCGTGATATGGCAACTGCTCGGCATCCGACCGTAAGGCACTACAGAGGGTAGTGCGTATGGCCCAGGACATCACTGGGGCTAAGCTTCCTGCCATTCAGGACCTATATACGAGGCGGTGTAAGAGGAAGGCTCAAAAAATTGTCAAAGACTCCAGTCACCCAAGTCATAGACTGTTCTCTCTGCTACCGCACGGCAAGCGGTACCAGAGTGCCACGTCTAGGTCCAAAAGGCTACTTAACAGCTTCTACCACCAAGCCATAAGACTGTTGAACAACTAATCAAATGGACACCCAGACTATTTACATTGACCCCCCCTGCTACTTGCTGTTTATTATCTATGCATAGTCACTTTACCCCTACGTACATGTACAAATTACCTCGACTAACCTGTACTCCTGCACATTGACGCGGTACCGGTACCCCCTTTTTATAGCCTCTTTATTGCTATTTTATTGTGTTACTTTTTATTTTATTTTTTACTTCAGTTTATATAGTAAATATTTTCTTAACTCTATTTCTTGAACTGCATTGTTGGTTAAGGGCTTGTAAGTAAGTATTTCACGGTAAGGTCTACCTCCACCTGTTGTATTCGGCGCATGTGACAAATAACATTTGATTTGATTTAGATTTAAATAACCATCGTATCGAAGTAAACTTGGAGTCATGTGATGATATGGTATGTGGTCCTCCGACTTGGATTCGGGAAGGCATGCAGTTTATTAGGCTACAGATGAAATAAGTTATGATGAACTTCACAGGGTGGTGAAAGTGCACAGTGATGAGCTTGATGCTCCTTTCCAACAAAATCAAGGGTCTTTGATTTTGGTGACTTAATGATTGATGCTTGGCTGCTGTTTGACAAATAAAAATGATCTTGATCTTTTGTCCATAATAATCTCATCATGTAGTAGACTATACCGGCACTGTATCTGCAAGCTTTTGGCTTGAGCGTGCATGCCAAGACCAGGGTTAGCACATTCGCTATGTAACACAACCTTATTTTGTGACAAAACCATCAGTAGAGTTGAAAATGCGATGGAAACCCATTTAAATAGTATTTTTTATTAGGTACATGGGAATTTAATTGCAAAAGTTATTTTTAAGTGCACTATGTCATCACGCACAGCATTCTATCCGCAACAAGTAAATTAGATGGAAACACATCTCTGGTGGGAAAATGTGCGTGTTGTTTTTATACAGATCTGTCACCAATAGAATGGAAACCTAGCTAGGGAAAGCGATTACTTTAGTGCACAATACCACCAGCTAGTGGACATTTGATTTACTAAACACTTTCTCAACTGACTGGATCCAGTTTGTCGAGCCGTAGCAACATGACCGTGAAGTGAGCAGAATTAAAGGGGGCTGAATTTACTGATTTGGCCTCGTTTTCAAGATTGCTCATTAAGAAATGCAACGGCCATGACTGAAGCCAAACGAGAGTTGTCTTGGGGGTGTGGTTTGATGTGGATGTTTGTTGGGTGTGTTCTTGCCATTCAATCACAACAAACAAGGGCAGAGTAGTGGGTATAGTGACAGCGAGCTAAGCTAAGCTAGCTTTGCAATGGAGAGAAGTTTTGAAGTTGAGGACTCTTCTCCCCTCCTGACTGACTCACAATCTCAAGATGGTCAGCTAATTCAGTTCTATGTGTAGGCTAAAGCCTGCGCTGACCTTGTGTTTAGCAAAGCTGACAGTAACAGCAGCTAGCTAGCATAGCTTGGGGATAGCTGCAGCTGGCTAGCCTATCAATACTGAACAAAATATAAATGCAACATGCAACAATTTCTAAGATTTTACTGAGTTACAGTTCATATAAGGAAATCAGTTAATTGAAATAAATTCATTAAGCCCTAATCTATGGATTTCACTTGACTGGGAATACAGAAATACATCTGTTGGTCACAGATACCTTACAGAAAAAGGTAGGGGCATGTATCAGAAAACCAGTCAGTATCTGGCGTGACCACCATTTGCCTCATGCAGCGCGACACATCTCCTTCTCATGGAGTTGATCAGGCTGTTTATTGTGGCCTATGGAATGTTGTCCCACTCCTCTTCAATGGCTGTGTGAAATTGCTGGATATTGGCGGGAATGGGAACACGCTGTCGTACACGTCGATCCAGAGCATCCCAAACATGCTCAATGAGTGACGTCTGGTGAGTATGCAGGTCATGAAAGAACTGGGAAATTACAGATCCTTGCGACATGGGGATGGGGCTGTGCATTATCATGCTGAAAGATGAGGTGATGGCGGTGGATGAATGGCAAAACAATAGGCCTCAGGATCTCGTCACGGTATCTCTGTGCATTCAAATTGCCATCGATAAAATGCAATTGTGTTCATTGTCCGTAGGTTATGCCTGCGCATACCATCACCCCATGCCACCATGGGGCACTCTGTTCACAACGTTGACATCAGCAAATCGCTCACCCACACGACACCATACATGTGGTCTGCGGTTGTGAGGCCGGTTGGACGCACTGCCAAATTCTCTAAAATGACATTGGAGGCGGCTTATGGTAGAGAAATGAACATTCAATTCTCTTGCAACAGCTCTGGTGGACATTCATGCAGTCAGCATGCCAATTGTATCTGTGGCATTGTGTTTTCTGACAAAACTGCACATTTTAGAGTGGCCTTTTATTGTCCCCAGCACAAGGTGCACCTGTGTAATGATCATGCTGTTTAGTCAGCTTCTTGATATACCACACCTGTCAGGTAGATGGATTCTCTTAGCAAAGGAGAAATGGTTACTAACAGGGATATAAACACTTTTTTGCACAAAATTTGAGATAAATAAGCTTTTTGTGTGTATGGAAAATGTATCGGATCTTTTATTTCAGCTCATGAAACATGGGACCACTTTACATGTTGCGTTTATATTTTTGTTCAGTGTAGCTAACTGATATGTCTCTGTCACAGTTATGCCAAGATAGCAAGAGCCAGTGTCTGGAATGTGTTGCATGACACTCGTTCTACAACACCTTGCTACGAAAGTACCTTGCAACTTAGTTTCAACGTTTCATCACGTCATGTAAAGACATGTTACCATGGAAACTAACTGCGAGTTGAATCCTCCAGTCTTCAGTCAGCTGAGCTGTCCTACAACAGACTATTCTATAACTGGCTCGTTTTGTCTCGTCTCTCCTTATGTCTGCTGTTACACTGCATATATCCCAGAACTAATAATATCCCTGCATGTGTAGGCTACATGTGAACATTGCACAAGCATCACCCAGTTGAGTGTAGATACATTTATCAATAACAAAATCGATGGGTGTGTTCATCTTACAAAGACAAAACATTTTCTGCTGTAAATATCATATTGCTGTGCTTATAAAGACAGTATGCCTACACTTTACCTATTAAATGTCAATAAGTTGTGTGTACAGTACAACTTCAGCTGTCTAACCAGAACCAGAATGGCTTTCTATTTACATCATTTAGCAGATGCTCTTATCCAGAGCGACTTAAAGTTAGTGAGTCATACATTTTCATACTGGCCCCCCGTGGGAAACGAACCAACAACCCTGGCGTTGCAAGCGCCATGCTCTACCAACTGAGCTACAGAGGACTACTGTCTAACTACACACTGACATGCCCAGCTCTCTGGGTGAGGTCTTCAAGTCTCCAGTGGGTGATGAAGTCCCTTCCATCTATGTAATGTATTACAGGTTATGGACAGGTGCAGGAGGAAGCTTTGAATCGGTCAGTAGCCTACAGAGTAATATGAGAAGAGTGCAATTGCTAAACTTATGTAGATATTCTAAACTAAGTGGTTCGATAACTTTCAAGTGTAACAGTTCCATGTAGAACTAGATTGTAATTTTCCATGAAGGAAAATGTTGTGACTTGCCTCAACTCTTTGAAATTATTTCTGTGGTAGTGGAAGAAGTAAAAAACATTTTAGGTGAAGCGCTGAAATATAGTCTGAGTTAAATATATTAAAATGTCTGGTCTGATTACTTTGCTAGACTATCAACCTTATTACTTTGGACTGGGGCAGTTATATCACATATGTCATCACAAATAACTACACTAAGATTACTACACTTTTACTCATAAGGAATTAGAAAAGTTTTAGGATATCATTTTGGGAGAGAAATATGATGGTGCATCTAGTGGAAGAAGTTAGTGTTTAATTGTTTTTGCAGTACTTTAAGTTTAAAAACGTTTTACTTGAGTGAAGTAGCGAAATATTGTCAAAGTTCATTTTATTCTCTGTCTACTTTTTAAGCCTTTAAGTGCACAAGGTGACGGCCGGCTTTGTCACATATAGTGGCGGCAGTAGGATCCAGTCGCCGCAGGGCAAATCTACAGCAGCGAGAAAAGGCTACAGAGATGGTGTATGCGATGGTGTACTACCCAACATCCCAGCGTTGAGGACTGGTGGGTCTGGCTGCTGGCAGAGAACGATTTGTTCAACGCGGCTGGTCAGGTCATTGAGGCCCTAATCCAGAAATGTCCTCGTCGTTGGCGTGAATGGACCGATTCCTATTGGCAGAGTCTCCGCTGGAACAGCTCTATAGAGTACAGAGGTCAAGGGGCGAGGCCTTTCTCCAGGGGGAGAAAAACTTCACCAATGGCTCCTTGTCTTCTGCACTCTAGTTACAGTTGGCATATTCTATGGTGGTAGTCTGAGTGTAGTAATTTCTGATTAAATATTTGATCTAACTGCCCCATGCTACAAAGTAATAAGATTTATTTAGTAGTCTATCAAAGTAATCAGACCAGATACTTTAATATATTTAAAGAAGCAGTAAGTAATATCAGAAGCTAGCAGATTCATTATTTACCTAGCAGATTCAATTTAAGTGCAATTTCATAAGTGCAAGTGCTAAAGTGCAATTAATCTAACATTTTGTTAAATTGCAGAATTGCATTCGGAATAAAAGTACTTGGCCCTATTTTTTAACCTTAGGTAGTTTATACCTGCGGCCAGAGTGGAGGGGCTGGAATTCGGGGTGAAGTGGGTGGGAAGAGTCAAACGCTATTTTGTTGGTCTTCTGGAGGGCTCTGCCCAGGTAGAGAGATGACAGCTCTTGCTGTTGCTGCCCCATGATCTTTCAGCAAATCCTGACTATCTTGCCCAACCTATTTTCCTGTGCAACCTTGGCATTCCCAAACCAGCAGGTCAGGCAGTAGGACAGAATGCTCTCAATTAATGATTTATACAAGATAACCATGATGGTTAGGTCAACATTGAAAAAGTGCGGTTTCCATTCTTAGAAATGGCGTCAGTACACTGATCCCAGGACAGCTTGTTGTCAATGAATAGCAACCTGATGACAGCTATGTGAATTATATTGTGCTTCAAATATTAATTAAAAGTGACAAGCCATTCAGACCAGCCATCCTGATTTAACTTTTGTAAACATTGTAGACAGTTTTGGTCGAATGAGAGTTGTGTAGCCTATTCAGTTCCATCAGCATGTCTTTCTTTACTCCATACAAAGAATGTTTGAAATCAAAACAAAGTAATCTCCAATCCTACTTCCATGTTCTAGTTAAGGAATTTTAGAAAAGTCCTTCTAGTGGGTAGCGAGCACAGAATTGCACATCAGTGCCGCCAGCTGGATGGGGTTTTACCACTGTGCAAGGCAACCTACAGACCAGTACTAAAGGTAAATGATAACTACATGTAGACAAACAGTGGTAGGTTAGTTTAGTGGGTTGGAGTGAGCTGTGTGGCATAATAAGTCTTGTTATAATTTGAAAGTTCTGAAATGTTCCATGGCAGTTAATTCAACAGTGGGAAGTTAGTTAAATTAGTTGACGCGGATACTAAAACAGCTGTACCTCTCGATTGGTAGTAGATAATTCTGTTCTGATTCCAAATTTAAATAGCAGAGAAGTAGACCAAGACGTCATACTCTCTATGTTTTTGTCTATAGTGTTGGGAAAGTGGTCGAAATTTAGTTGTTTCTAAAAGTTGAGACGAAAAGTAGTTGATGCGGTTACTAAAACAGCTGTAATTTTTGATTGTTAGAAGATAATTCTGTTGTGTCAAAAGTTACATTGTTTACAGTGACTATAATAGAATGTTGGATGTCACAATGTCGCAAGCCACACTAATGATAAGTCAGAAATAATTCTTACAATATTTAAAGTGTGGCTGCTGATATCGCATGCCACATTAACAGTCTCTTTTTTGTTTTTGTTTTTTTGCAATGACAAAATTCATGATGCTTACCACACCAAAACCTGCAGTGGAATGTAGTAGTCCAAAGCATACTTATACAGTGAGAAATAAAAGGGAACATATGCAATATCACGGGTAATATAGTTTCCAGCTGGCTGGCGTTTATGGGTCCTTTTATTTTAGTGTATGTGATACACCACTAATACAATCTGCAACCTTACTACCGGCAGTTCTGCTCATTATTATCATGTGCACAACACCATGATTGGCACTATATAAAACACTATCATCCCAGGATGTGTGTAAGCAGAAAAACAAGCCTGGCCCAGCAGTTTGATAATTATTAACCTGACTTAATCTTGGGAAGACATAATACCCGCCAGCCGCTTAGACTAGAGTGCTGTCTAATTACATTAATTGTTAATGCATGTTTTTTTTTTTTGTCTTGGGGTAAGGTTGCACTTCAGTGAGTTAAACTGGACATGATGAATGTGAAGGGGAGCCAATGGTCAAGAGGTATTTATTTCATGGGCCTCTAACCACAATGACACTCCTTTCAAATCTGGACGTGATATAGTGGCCAGGCTGGGCCCAGCCCCTGAGTGCATGGCGCTCCCCTTTGAAATCTAGCAGACCAACAAGTGCAGGCGCCGTGAAGCTGTTATGGCTTGTCTGTCTTTTGTTCCGCCACTAAAGGCAGCCTGCGACATGTCGTCGAGAGCTGGTCAAAGGGTCGGTGGAGGTCATGAGAAGAGGCGCGTGGCTCAAAATCAGATGTCTCCATTGCTGAATGGTGGAATGGTGGTTATTGTGAGATGGTGGAATGGTGGTTATTGAAGGACACAAAAGGGATGATCAACTAGATTCAGCCGAGGGCTGATTTCTTTTCTTAAGCGGATGGTCATGGGGACGGAACATAATTACAAATCATTTGTAGACTTCAAATTGGCCGCAAGAAGCCCAAACAGGTATAATATTTCACTAAAACATAATCAGATTGCATTTGTATATGATCACATACAGTGCCTTCAGAAAGTATTCACACCCTTTGACTTTTTCTAAATGTTGTTGTGTTACAGCCTGAATTTAAAATGAGATTTTTTGGTAACTGGCCTACTCACAACACTGCATAATGTCAAAGTAGAATTATGTTTTTTGAAATGTTTACAAATTCATTAAAAAAGAAAAGCTGAAATGTCTTGAGTCAATAACTATTCAACCCCTTTGTTATGGCAAGCCTAAATAAGTTCAGGAGTAAATATTTGTCACAAAATAAGTTGCATGGACTCACTCTGTTTGCAATTATAGGGTTTAACATGATTTTTGAATTAATGCCTAATCTCTGTACCCCACATATACAATTATCTGTAAGGTCCCTCAGTCGAGCAGCGAATTTCAAACATAGATTCAACCACAAAGACCAAGGAGGTTTTCTAATGCCTCACAAAGAAGGGCACCTATTGGTAGATGGGTAAAAAATAAAATAAATAAGCAGACATTTCATATCCCTTTGAGCATGGTGAAGTTATTGATTACAATTTGGATGGTGGATCAATAGACCCAGTCACTACAGAGATACAGGCGTCCTTCCTAACTCAGTTGCCGGAGAGGAAGGAAACCGCTCAGGGATTTCACCAGGAGGTCAATGGTGACTTTAAAACAGTTACAGAGTTTAATGGCTGTGATAGAAGAAAACTGAGGATGGATCAACAACATTGTAGTTACTCCACAATACTAACCTAATTGACAAAATGAAAAGAAGGAAGCCTGTACAGAATACAAATATTACAAAACATGCATTCTGTTTGCAACAAAGTACTAAAGTAATACTGCAACAAGATTGGCAAAGCTATTCACGTTTTGTCCTGAATAGAAAGTGTTATGTTTGGGGCAAATCCAATACAACACATTACTGAGTACCACTCTCCATATTTCCAAGCAGAGTGGTGGCTGCATCATGTTATGGGTAAGCTTGTCATCATTAAGGACTGGGGAGTTTTTCAGGATAAAAAGGAAACAGAATGGAGCTAAGTACAGGCAAAATCCTAGAGGAAAACCTGGTTCAGTCTGCTTTCCACCAGACACTGGGAGATGAATTCACCTTTCAGCAGGACAATAACCTAAAACACAAGGCCAAATCTACACTGGAGTTACTTACCAAGTTACAGTTTTGACTTAAATCTACTTGAAAATCTATGTCAAGACCT